>NW_010241601.1:1913-8303 GCF_000690775.1 Eurypyga helias
CCTCTCTGTAGGTGGCCATGCATGTTTTCCCTTTATAGTTATGTATCAAAGTTCCTTGGGAAACATTTAGAATTTTAAAAGTGTCATAAATATTAGAACTCAAAAAAAAAAAAAAATATAAACTGACCCTTTTAGCTTATTCCCTCATTAATTGCAACAAAATAATTAGCCTTTCCTCTTACAACTTTTCTGCTCACCAGAGATTTACATCCAAATAAATTTCTTCTTGATACATTAACAATAGACTTTTCATTAGAGTTCCATTTTCCAGCTATTCTATAGTGTTTCTTGTGATTCATGTCCAGATTTTAAAATATGGCTTGGTAGCATAATATAGAGCTGACCTGGTGTTTTTCTAAAGTGTTATAAATGTGTGTGTATAATCTATAGGCTTCTTATGTACTGCATGAAAAATACTGCAAGTTTAAATACTAAATGCACAGAAATCCTTCCCCAGTAAATGCATCTGGGAAGACACCTATTTGCAATCTTCACTATCAGTTCCAGTTTCCATGCCTCTGTTCTTACTATTCACTTATAATTTATTCTTCTCTAATTATACATCTTCTAAAACACACATCACAACTACATCATACTTTGATTAACATCACTTCCTCTTTGGCTTCCAAGATTGCCAATTTCTGTACTCAAAATGCCACATAAACTGCCTTCCTTTCTCTTAGCTCCATTATTCATCCTAAAAATCTCATCATGGATGGCTGTTCTCTGTGTAATGCATTTTGGTTTCTAGGACATCCTCATCTTTAAAATTTTAACACAGTCTTATCCTGGTTTATATATCTGCTTTCATTTCCTTCTGTGACTGTCACAGTCTCAATGTTCTCTACAATCCTCCCAACTTATTGCTTGCTCTTTATTATTCAACTTTCCTTCTGATATTTGAGGAGGTGTCTGTCATATGCTATCTGCCGAGTACCCTTCCTTTAAACTTTCATTGCAAAACTTTTTTAGATTGAAGTTATTTTCAACTCTAGCAATTTCACTGTGATCATCATTGTATTGTAAATTCAATTAAGTGTTGGGATGCCCAGATTTTTTTTTTTTAGATGTCAGGTAATTATTATTTAAAACTAATGAAAGAAATACAATAACTTTTAACTACCTGCCACCAGTTAATAGTCTTCTTTCTATCTAATTTTTTATTTCATAGCCATGGAAGACCAAGTTTATTAATGGTAGAGGATTGTTTTCTCTTACAACAGGCTAATTTATGTTGCTATTAAAATGAATAGACTGATGAATTAGTCTGATGAATACCTCATCATCTTGTTCAGCACTTACATACTGCTTATAGCAACACAAGCCTTATTCTCTGAACCCACAGATCAAAGCTAGACCAGATGCCAGGTTTTGTAGTAAGGCTACCTAGATGAAGATTTTTAACAAAACTCCTCTAATTAGCAGTGGGTTATCAGTTCTAGCAAACAAGTGTTTACAGATCTTGCTATCTGTTACTAATGTAAAAACTGAAATGAACATTATGTCACATCATTGCTTTTTCAGTGCTAATGCACCGATGAATTTCCTTTATGTGTTTTATTCCCCTTAGCTGATGTCATCATGCAGATAAGAAACAGGCTTGGTAGTGGATACCTGAATAACTAGACATGGCCTGAGATAACCCTCACCAACTCACAATGCACATCCAGTATTTTACAGTCATTTTGACGCTGGGTAGGTCAAAACCTATGATTTAAAGATGAAAAATTATGGACTCCAGAATCATCCTCAGGTACTTAAAATTAATGCTTACACAGTTTGTAGTTTCTATGCATGATATTATTCTATTACACAACTGAAAAACAGAGAGATACTAATTTAGACAAACAAACAAAAAAATTAAGACGTGTTTTAGAAGTGTTTAGAAAAGTTTATAGAAAGCCTTTGATACCTGAAATATTTCATGTTTAAATGTGGTTTGTTTCATAGCCTACTGTCACCCAGGCTATTAACCACCAAAAGACTGCTGATAACTGTCTTGTTATCTGTGCTTATGAGCATAGAGTGATCTGTTTTAAAGATCCGCTTGATGGTCACTGGAAAAGCTGAACAAACAAGCAAAAACCAGATTATCTTTTCTGATGTCTATTGCTTTATTTTTCAGTTTAGTTTTATTATTTGAACTGAGGTAATTACCTTACTTTTAAATTAATTACCAAAGAACACTAATTAGTGAAATGAGATATTGCTTCTTCTTTACCAACAATGCTGCAGGAATTTTTTCTTTGTTTATTTCTTTTGGAGAACTGTCTTTTCAGACAAATGAGTATTTTAATTTCAGGTCTCACAGTCACTTTCCCCACAATATAGAGCTAGGAACAGGCTTTCTAACAATAACACTGAAATACCAAGACCTATTTAATCAGATATTAATTACACAGTCATTTAAAAATGCAAGATTTATTCTTTTCCAGGAGACACACTATTTAAAAACAAAAACAAAACAAAAAAAAACCCAAAACACAAAAGAAACCTTAATGCGTATATTTAAAAAATTTGGATCAAATTGAAGAATCCTTTTAGATAAATCACTTCTCCTATCCAAGACTGAAGGAGTATTTCAGTGGATTTGGGGGTTTTTTTGAAAGATAATTACCCAGTCTTCCTCTGTTTCTTTCTTTTCTCCTCTCTAAGGAAAGCTGATAAAAAGCAGAGAAATCCTGTCATTGAAGAAAAAAAAAAAAAGACATAGCTATTTTTTGGTTTAGAAAAATCGGTTTTATTTTCACTGTTAATGCTCACAAAATGGAGCAAAGACACTCTGCCCAGGTACACTTGGAGGAGGCATTTTCCTTACAAATTTATTCATTTTTTCTTTGTTATTTCATTTGACCTAAAGTAGCAGTAATCTGGCCTGTAAATACACGTTTGTCCATTGTGAATAGAAAACACAGCAGCAGCCATTATTGGTTATTTTAAGGAAAAACTAGCATTTTGTAGCCATTTCCAGCAGATTGATCTTCTTTCCCCTTTGATTTAGCAGGAAAATTGTCTTCTGATCTGTATGAAACAGCAGGTAACAGTGTTTGGGTTAGCCTAGTAATAAACGCAAAGAACTACTTGTATTTTTCTCTTTAGTGCATCTCTTTATTTAAGAAATCCTAATTTTTTGAAGATTCTGGCATTGAGGGGCAATGCTAATCAGTAAGTATAATAGCAGAGGTGGATAAGAAAATAATGTTTCATAATACAAATGGAATGGAGAAATAGGACCCTAAAAAATGACTTGTACAAAAATAACAGCAGACTTCAGTCATCAAAAACTGAAATAATCAGTGTGGAGGGTTTTTTAAGTTTTCCTTATAACTCGTTACATCCACAGTTTAATATACAGGCTGTGTGAGCTCTGAAGGCTGGAAATATTTTAATAAAATAAGAATGAAATCCTGCAAAATCATGCTGATTTATACTCATAGCAAAACAATAGCCAGAATCTCTATAAACTTAATCAATCTGTCTGACCACTACAGACATCCAATTAGTCAATAGCAATTTGTTTGGTGAACACCCAACAACAACTGATAGGTCAGTGAAGTTCAATTGTAGTTATGCATTTAGTTGCTGCTATTACACAGTTGACAGTCTGACTCAGTGCATGTTCACAGATCCGCACACGTTTTAATAAGTATCCATTTTTACCATTATTTATTGTTTTCTTTGTTTGAAAAACAGTTTTCTGAATATAACTTGGAGCTTTTGGAAGGCCTTCCACAGGATCAATAATCTTGGTAATTTTGAATTCATTTGCAATTATTTGCATCATCAGGAAAGCAATATGCTATCAAAGGCAACACTGTCTTGAAAATTTAGGCAATGCCTATGGGGCACTGTATTGTAAGAGTCCAAGGTTTTCAAACAGAGATACATGAGTCAGAAATACAGGGCTCTGAAAGCTTACCAGCCCTTTAGAAGTAAGTGTGCAGTACTTACCATTGCTTCTTAGCAGACAGCTGCCCTAGCTGAGTCCTAAATTAATACACTGTACTGATTCCTGAAGTTAAATATTTTTAAACCTGATTCTGATACTTCTATGAGCAGCCACTGAACTGTGTAGTTTTATTCTCAGTGCAAACTCTTAAATAGTGTTGAATAATCTCCACAGCGCTAGATCTCTTTGCAATCATCACCTTTTTAGTGCAAGATGGAAATATCCAGGCTGCTCTAACATGCACAGAGGTACTTAAGACACACTTTTCCTCAAATGGTACACAGAAACAAATAAAAAATGGAAATCATCTCTCTCAAAGGTAGGAATGAATTGGAAGGGGGGGAGGGTGTGTGTGTGTGTGGGTGTATATGTTATGGGAACACTTGGCCATTTGTGAAACTGGTAGGCAAAGAGGACTTTTTTCTGGCATGCTTTCAAAAGATGGCTTTCAAAAACATGTGTCTCTGAATACAATGTGTTTGAGAAGCAAGATATTCAACATAACTGGTGTCATTTGCTTTATTTCTGCTCTGAGTGAACTGAATGATTGGGTTGATTGGGATGTTATTAGCATATGTTTGGAATTTAATGTGAATACCTTATTCAGCTGTGACTTCCCCAAAGCACGTACACATCTCCTGGAGATGGTACATTTTCATGAAATATTTATGTTACTTGGTAGCATTTGATGATTTCTGTTTGAAAAGATGCAACATCTGAAAAAAGAAAACAATAGTATAAGTGTACACAAACTTTTCCCCTCCTCTAGTCTTCTACTAGTACAATGGGAATAACGTAAATCTTGAAACTGAACATTTTTCAATTTTAATCTTAAAGTTGAATCATTATTCATTCCAATGAAGCATAACTTGATGACGTCAGTGTCTCTCTTGAAATAAAATGAAGCTTATAACAAAAGGTAATCCATAAACCTAGGAAATAAGAAAAGGAATAAAACATAGAATCTGTGAAAAGCAATAGCATTGTTTAGAAATTAGAAAGTTGATATTTTGGTGTGATCTGATGTTACCTTTGATAATCACCAAGAATCCCTATAATCTCTAAACTACATTTTTAAAATGATAGATGAAGAAGCAAGGTAAAACTTTTAAGTGATGTAAGTGCTATTTTCTGTACAGCTGTTGTCCTTTGACTCTTAGTTTCCATTAATTTTCAATGAGATACAGATAATCAAGTGCTCAAGTAATGTCTGAAAGTGGTTCTAAGAAACATTTTGCCAATAAAAGCTTTTAGAAACTTGACCTGTACATCTTAATCCTAAATTCTCCTAATCTCTAAGTAAATGTGTTATCTCTCTTTTCAATAAAATTACATCTTCTAAGAGAGAAAGTGCATTTGTCCCCAAGAAATCATGCTGCATTTATTCCCTATACACTTTTAATAAACTCATAGGAGAGCTGAAGTGATTTGGAACTGCTTCTGGACTGGATGGGACACGTGAAAAAGGTGGTGGAATAAAAAGTCCAGCACTTTTATTTGTACCACAAAAAAAAAAAAGAATTAAATCCTTGGACTTTAATAATGCTTTGTATACATAATAGTTTAAAAAAATTGTAATTCTGAGTAAAAAGTACTTGTTTTGGATATACACTAATCGTTTGGAACACATACTAATTTTGAGGAATAAAAGGGAGATGAGAAGAAGCATCTCTAAATATATGATAGGATGGTGCACAGTGGACTGGGAAATCTCACAAAGTACTTTTCTATATATATTGGGTAAGAGAAGAAGTAAATGCTGTCTGAAATGCACGCAGACTCCATTTATTATAGTCGATGGAATTGTACAGAAATAGAACTGGACAGTGAAGTGTCCATCAACTACCGTTCTGTTTCTTTCTTCCTTCCCCTTAACTGATTTATTCTGCAAAGTCATTTTCAAGGGGTCTCAGAACTTGGTTGTGTATGATTCCATGTAGAGACAAAACCCAAGAAGCTCTCAGAGCTGCTCTTCTCAGGTGCAGGTATGTGCTGCAGTGCAGCAGGGGATCGCGGTACACAGAGGGGGTTCCTGAACCAGGGAGACCCCAGGAGAGCACAGAGATCTGCCATGAGCTGGATGCTCTCCCAAGAGTGGCTGATGAGGACTGGGCAGGGCCAGGAGTAGCAGTGGCATCCCCCTTGCCACAAAAGGCAGCCATGGGGAATGCAAGTGAGAAGGAGCACTGCCAACAGTGCAGGCAAAAAGGGCATGGTACCTCAGCCAGGCGTGGCATGGCATCTTACGTGGCCATTTGCAAGGGAGGGTGCACAGCGAGGGCACCTCCTTGAAGGAGGGACATCCCACTGGCTGAGTGGGAGACTTGAAGTACACATAACGCAGCAACTGGGCAGCGTTCTGTGACCACCTGCACAGGCCGAGGGCTCTGATCCTACCTGACCCTCGAGGCAGCATGGCGGGAACTCGGCTGAGAGAAAAA
>NW_010241601.1:8640-10650 GCF_000690775.1 Eurypyga helias
TTGGGGCAGCAAGTCCCGGCAGGAGGAAGGTACTCCCCCTACAGCCTGCGGTGCCCAGGCAGAGCCGCTTCTCCGCTCTGCAAGCTGAAGAGCAAAGACCCATCACGTCAGGAGAGATGCTGGAGCTCAGTAATGCAGCCCTGTATCTGCTCCCCGTAGATACCAGTGTGACTAAGAAAAGGCAACTGGTGATAGCGGTAGGCAACTCCTCTGAGAGGTATGGAGGCACCTGCTTGACCTGATGCTCTCTCTAGAGAGACGTGCTGCTGACCAGGGGCTCATACCAGGGGTGTCACCAAGGGACTACCATGCCTTGGACAGTCCACTATTACCCACTCCTGTTGTTTCATGTAGGCATCAGTGATGCAGCCAGGAGCAGCCTGAAGAGAATAAATAAGGATTACAGAGCCCTGGGAGAGGTGGTAAGGGACTCTGGAGCTCAAGTTGTTGCTTCACCAATCCTCCCAGTCAAAGGGAAGGGGTTTGAACAGGCCAGGCAAATCTGGTGAATCAACAAATGGTTACAGGACTGGTGCCGCAGATGGGGTTTGGCTATTTATAACATGGAACTCACTTTGAGAAACCTGGTCTGCTGGGAGCTGATGGCGTCTTTCTGTCAGAGAAGTGGAAGAGCAGCTTCAGTCATGGTCTTGCCAAGCTGGTGAAGAGGGATTTAAGCTGAAGTTTTCATGGGAGGGAAACCACAATCCATCCCACTCCTAACAGTTTGATGCCAGTGCCAGCAATAGGTGCCCAGAGCCTGGAGAAGGATCACAGGTCAGCAGGAGAGCACCTGAAGAGCAGCACAAAGGAATTCCAGCCACTCCAGCCGGTAAGTCGGCTTCATAAGGGGCCCAGCTTAAATGCCTCTGTGCAAAGGTACAGGGCATGGGGAATAAACAAGAGGAGTTAGAGACTTTTTTACAGAGTGAGATCAGACACTGGAAAATATTTCCCAGGGAGGTTGCATAGTCTCTATCTCTGGACATATTAAAAATTTGACATGACATGGACCTGAGAAAACTGTTTTAGATGATCCTGCTTAAGCATGGAGTGGAGGTGGCAAGGGAGGGGTATGGGGGTGGAACCAGATGAGCTCAGGAAGTCCCTTCCAAGATCAATGATTCTGTGATTTTGTGATTCTGTGATTCTCTAAGAATAGTTTTTCAATATTTTTTTATAGACCAAATGGATTGCTTATAATGATGTCATGAAACTGTTTCAAGAGCTCTTCTAAACCCAAAATATATGATATCTACTGGCTATTCCCTGTCCATAAGGTCTGATGCTATGTCACAGAGAGAAATGAAATTGGTTTGACATATGTTGCTCTTGACAAATCCATTTTGGCTGCTAATAATTTCCATGTTCCCTACCAGGGACTTACAAATAGTTTTTTGATCATTTGTAGTAGTACTGAATGTTGGCTGGCCTATATTTCCTTTTTTCCTCTTTTCAAATGAAGAAAGAAATGCCCTTCCATTCTCCTGGTGCCTGATCTAAGTCATAAAGATTTTGAGAACTCAGAAGATATTTCTTACATACCCTAGCATGAAATTTTTCTAGCCTGCTTAACTTGAAAGCATCTTATCTAAGCACCCAGTATGATATACAGTTTTTACTTAAGCCTGAGCTCTTACCCTTTTCTTGTGAAAATTCATTGTATAAGCCAATTGATCAAAGCTGATGATTTTATTAAGGATTAATGTAAAGAAGATCATTAGAATTCCTTGATATCACCTGTAGATACTATACTATTCCACTAGACATATGATCATGAACTTTTTTTTATATGTATATTCTTATGTGGTATATTCACATTTAACTGTAACCTACTTTCTGCTCCCTGTATCTTAGTTTTTGAGCATGTTCTTTCTCTGAAGTCAAAGAAGAGCTCATGATTTAGTCCTCTTCATCTCCTATCCACTTCCTATTTTTCTTCTACATTGGGACAGTGTGCACTTACAACCTCAGTATCATTTTTCCAAGATTCTGCCAGTTCTCTCTTTC
>NW_010241601.1:10681-37141 GCF_000690775.1 Eurypyga helias
TAAATTTTCCACTGAGAGGCTGCCAGTTTTCCAAGTTTATTGAAGTCTGCTTTCCTGAAATCTATTGTTTTTCATTTTTCCATTATTACTTCTTCCCTTCTTAAAGATTACCACCTCTATTATTTCATAATCACTTATACTTGAGTTCCCTTGACTGGTTCCTTGTTGACAGTTAGAGCACAACCTGAGTGTTTTACTATACACTAAACATATATATATATATATGTGTGTGTGTGTGTGTGTGTATGCACAGAGATAATCTTCATTTTGCAAATAGGGCTATTGATATACATACAACCAAGATTTAATGCTGTCATAACTTCACTAATTACGAGGGACACTAACATTAAAATTGTTGTCAGAAGTGTATACCTGAGTAGTGGTTTATGCAATTAATTCCTGACCTGCCTTTTTCCAGATAGTTGTCACACCTGATTCATATAGATTGAGTGTATCTCACTAAAGTGTCAATCATATCTCTACTTTTGAGTCCAGCATATTATTGTGCAAGAGCCTGTAGCAGAGCCTGCAGTGGTCTCCTTAGCTATGTGCTAAATAGTGCTTGCCTAAAATGAACAAGAATTGTAACTATGCACTACTCGTTATTTGTAAAGGATCATCCATAGAACCTCTCCAAAGCAACAATTATATTATCCAGAACACCTAATGGGAAGCTTTGCCACATTTTATTTAGTTGTTGCATTGAAAACTGGCAATGTATGGTCACTGACTCATTAACTAACAGTAAGTACAACTAAACCATTACCAGCTCCCCCCAAAGAAATATCCATGTCCAGAAAAACAAATCAGAACAGAACAAATTCCACCTTCTTTAGCTATCTGGTGATATCTGTGTGAGCTTAGTCACTCCTGAGAAGTGTCATACCAGTCCAACTACTTTGTCCTTGAAAAATGACAATATCCTTAAGATACAAAAAATTAACTCTCTATCTATTGGTTTGCAACATGGGCACATCACCTGTGAGCAGGTATGGAGCCAGGTTCATAATGCAAGAATTATCTCTTACACATACTTAGAGGGTAAGTCTAGAGAGAGAAATGTGGAACGTTGAAATAAAAAACGAAAGGTCTATACTTCCATCTTCTATGATGGAAGTATGATCTCAACTGTTATCTGTCACTGCATATGAATACAAAAATTATTAAATTAGTGGTTTTATTCTGAAAAAAATGATCTTTCCATTCTCTTCATCCTCTTGATCTTTTTTAGACAGCAGATCATCTAAGAACAGTAAGATATCATGGCAATAATTACCCAGTTCAACATACGTGAACAGGGTAAAGACATTTATTAAAATAGAATTCTCACTGTCTTCTCATTAGAAATACTAAAACACAGGGTTCTGATGGTTAGAATTCCAGTACTCAATATTTCAAAATATTTGCCTGTAAACTTCTTTGGAGGGTGTCCTATTTTTAGTCAGGATAGAGTTAATTTTCTTCACAGTAGCTGTCACGAGGTTGTGTTTTGGATTTGCCCTGAGAAGACTACTGATAAGGTGTTTTATAGTTGGTGCTGCGGAGTGCTTGAACCAAATTCAAGGTCTTTCTCAGCTTTTAATACTGCGGCTGCGTTCCCAACTCTCTCACTACCAACAGCAAGAAGGGGGACGTGGGAAGGACACACACACAGTTCAGAAAGTGGACCCAAACTATCCAAACGAGTATATCTCATTCCACAGCGTGTTAGGCTCAGTACATAATTTGGGGTGGGCTGGGGGGCCACAGCACACTTGTTTGTGTGTTTGTTAGTGAGCCGGTCAGCCAGTTGGCTTTCCCAGTTATGCTGTCACTCATGAGGCCCGCTCAGACTCTGCTGCGATTGCTGCCAGGTTCTGGCTCTCTAGCTCTGACTCTCACTACTCTGGACCTGGCTGTGCAATGGTCGGCGGAAGGTGAGCAATTGTATCATATGTTTTATTTTCATTACATGTATTAGTAGTATTGTTAACATTATTAGTATCACTATAATATTCATTTATATTTAGTTATTAAATAGTTCTTACCTCAATCCACAAGCTTCTTTGTCTTTTCCTCTGATTTTCCTGCTACTCTGGAGGAGGGGGGAGGAGGTGAGTAAGTACCTGTGCAGTACTCAATTGGTAGCCAATGTTAAACCACCGTAGAGGACAATTTAACAATCTTCGTGATATGTCTCAAAGGGATGACTTCTAAGTACCTAAGACCAGAAGGGTTTATGAGCTATAAATACAAGCTGTGCAAAACAACTACAGGTTCTCTGTAGACACCTAGGTTCAGAATAGAAGTTAGATTTCAGACGCACTTTCTTCCATCTTTCCTGACTAGCTATAGTGCTTTGTTTAATCTATGGTGATCTCCACTTAGCAATGCATAATTCTCTCATCTAATGCACAGAAAACCAGACATTATACACAGATCTAGTAATTCTGCAAGGAAATGCACAGAGGTGAACTCAAACAGTTCATGTCCTGAACTAGCTGGAGGTAAATCATTCTTTACAGCAATTCATTTTCAGACACTTCATGTAGTAGAAACCAATGTTCCATATGACATCCCAGGAATGTTAAATCACATGTGCTTGTGATTCCAAAGATTACTTAGCTATTTGAAGTGCTCCTCACCTGGCATTTGTTTGCCTTTCATTAGGGACACTAATCAGGAAAATTCCATTTAGGCGTTTGCATGCTATTTGCATAAAAGTGCATGTATTTCTGAGTATTTTACATTTGTCTACTATAAATGCTGAACTCACAATCTGATAGCCTCACATACAGCCCTATAAGGACTGCATGGATTAATGGCTTCACTGCATAGTATCATGATAAGCCTTATCTATAATTATGGACTGGTTGAGCTGAAAACAGAAGTGAAGAAAACAATACGTTGTTTGCATAATTTCCTACTGGCCCAGAACAATTACTTGTCCAGTAAATTTGATTAACTGAATTAAGGTCCTGTTTCTACCCAGATATATCCAAACTTATGTCTCTAATTTCTTTAGGGAACGCTTATAAACCTACTTAGATTAAAAAAGGGATATTTTCTATTGAGGCTGCCATTGTGCTAAGCAAGCAAGAGTAATGGAAGAGGGAGAAAAGAAACAAGGCAGAACATGATTACAGCTTCACTGTTAGTGTTCTTACTCAAAATGAGATATGCAACTCTCACTCTGCTTCCAGGATTTGTTGTTTGTTTGCTTGCTGCCTACTGTAAAATTGTGCAACTCAGGATACAGATAAAGGAACTTGGCTTTGCTTTCTCCCATCATGCATTGACTTTTGTTTTCCTTCCTCCAGACCCATCATTCTTTCTACATCTGACTATGCTTTAGCAACTGGGGAACTCAAAAGGACAGGTATGTCCAGAACAGCTAAAGCCCAGTGTTAGATAGGTATCTTGACAGTTATTATATTTAATTGATAAATGCACATATTTCTGATTCTATTACTCCCTTGCTTAAGCTGGGAATTGGGGCAGATGGAGTGTGTAATTTTTATCAATCTTCTCAACTGTGCTGTACAAACAAAGGAAGATTTTTTGCCAAACAGATATATGGAATGGCATATTCATCAGCTAATTAAATTAAAATGTGGAGCTAGAACAGCTAATGCTGCAAAGCATTGTTTACTTTTTTTTTAGCATATTTGACAATGAAAAATGCTTTGAGAAAAGTAATGTAATTACTGCTAAATGCATTTCAGGGTTGTGGAAAGTACTTGTCAAGGAGAACAGATTGTATAGATATAAGACGTTACTCTGATAACTTCACTTTTGTTGTTGAAGAATGCAACAATGAAATAAAACTGTTGTAAAATATAATTTTCCAGAGATTTCACTTTTCTGTCTCAGCTTCACTGACTGAGAATTGCATTTCATTTTCAAAGAATAGGCAATTTCTTACACGTTATAAAATTTTTGCCCTTGAAAACTGTCAGTTGCAATATACAGGATGAAAATCTATTTTTAGTACCAAGAGAGCATGCAAGAACATGTTTTTATATATGGACTAAAATGAGTATGCCACCTGGGTAGCAGTAAGTATGTAAAATATGTCAATACTGTAACACAATATAATTTCTTTTGGCTGAGAAAAGATGACCAGAAAATACTATTTCTACTACTTGAAAAGTCAGTAATTTCTAAAAAGAGTGTAGAAAGAGCTTTATTTAGACTTCATTTAAATGCAACCTTCTACTCATTAATAAAATAAAATAATTAAAGAGAGATGATCACTTACTTGGTAGAGTTCTTGAGAAGCATCTGAACAGCTCTTATCCTTGTTTAATACCACAACAGCTTGTCTGTAACTTTTTGTTAATACTGAATTTGTGCTAGAAAAAAAGACTAACTGATTTCACAAGCCTAACCCATGTACACCACGTTCATGGAATTTTCCACGTGCTAAATTGGAAATTATCAGACCAGCATAAGAGGGAAGTTAAGCTCTGCCTGTCCAAGTGTAAAAGCCATTTAACACACAATAGCACTTCACAGCAGTCTACATTAGGAAAGCAACTTGACAGAGCAGCTAGGCTTTACCAAAAGCATAATTTTACACTAATTCCAGGAATAAAAATCTGCCTCGGGGGAAAATTGTCAAGAGCCTTTTAAGGATCAAGTGTGGTCAGAGTCCCGCTTTAGCCCTCATGGTACTGATTGGCATAAACTTACTATATCATTACCAGCTATCTCAAGGGGATCTACCTGACTAAATACCATTCTTTCTGATCTTTCGAAAAATGTACTGGGATATCTTGTGCTGCAGAAAAATGTCAGAGAGTGCCACCAGTGCTGAATCAGACACACTAACCCTTGGACATTTTATTCTGTGTTATTCTTTCCACATATTCACTTCACTAGGTTTGACCTCCACTGTTGCTTTGCTCGTTCTGAGAAAATTGGTTTCATCCTCTTCACCGCTTGTAACAACAATGGAAGAGAGTGGACATCTGTGAGACCTAATGGCTGCTTGAAGGACAGCGATGGGGAGGGGTGTATGTGTGTGTGTGTGTGTAGTGGGGGGGCAGAAGGTGTGTGCATAGAGCAGTTCATGGTGATCAGAAACTCAGAATAAAAATTTCACCCTGGGACAAAACTGACCCAAAACTAGTAGGGGACTGAGCCCTTTTGAGCAAGTCACTGGTCAAATATTAGAGTCCAGACCTCATGTATAATTAGATCTGCCTCCTGGATCAGGAATGAAATGGACATGGAAGCTATTATATGGCATAGCTCCTGAGCTATGACTCTGTAAGTAGTTTGCACAGCAGTAAACACAACTGCAGAATAAGAGGTGATACTTTAATCTCTACAGTTATTCAATTAGGGGTAGTTTGGTTAGATCTGGACTGAACTGAACACTCACAGTTGCATATGGATTATACTCCTATTGTCACAATTACTTTTTCTTGTTCCCCCTGGGCAGGATTATCTTCTGGACTTGAACACTGTGTACTCTTCTCTCTAGGATTCTCAGGTGCTCAGAGAGTTCTGGATCTAAAGGTCTGGAGCCTGTAAGAATCCATTTAATGTTTACTGCACTCTGACTTACAAAAAAGTCTTTCACAGCATTCTTCTGAATAAGTTGAATGAGATGAGCAAGTACACAGGGCACTGGGTGAAGAAGTGGCTGAAGGGCAGAGCTTGCAGGGTTGTAGTGAATGAGTGGCCAGTCACCAGTGGTGTTCCTCAGGATTCCATTCTAGGGAGAGTTCCATTCTAGGAACAGTTCCATTCAATATTCTTATCAATGATCTGGATGCAGGAATTGAATGCACCATTGGCAAGTTTGATCTGATACTGAACTGTCAGGTGCTGCTGACTCTCTTGAGGGTGAGATGTCTTGCAGAGGGATCTAGGTAGATTGGAGCATCAGTGGCATGAAGTTTAACAAGAACAAATGTCAGATTCTGCCCCTGGGATGGAGTAACACTGGGCACAAAAATAAATTGGGAAAGGAGTGGCTGGAGAGCAGCCCTGCAGAAAGGGATCTGGGTTTGCTGGCTGACAGCCAGCTCAGCAGGAGCCAGCAGCGTGCCCTGGCAGCCAGGAGGGCAAACGTCACCCTGGGGGGTATCACACACAGCACAACCAGCCGGGCAAGAGAGGGGATTGTCCCGCTGTGTTCAGCCTCGGTGCAGCCTCACCTTGAGCGCTGTGTGCGGTTCTGGGGATGCAGTTCCAGGAGGATGTTAGTTTAATGCACACAGAGGAGGAGGGCAACAAAGGTAGTGAAATGGCTGGAAGGCACGTCCTGTGAGGAGTGGCTGAGGACCCTGGGCCTGTCTAGTCTGGAGAAGAGGAGGATGAAGGGCAACCTCATTGCTCTCTACAGCTTCCTGAGGAGGGGGAGTGGGGTGGGAGGTGCTGATCCCTCCTCCCTGGTATCTAGTGACAGGATGCATGAGAATGGTTCAAAGCTGCACCAGGAGAAGTTTAGACTGGACATCAGGAAGAATTTTTTTACCAGGAGGGTCGTCAGACACTGGAATAGGCTCTCTAAAGTGGTGACTGATGCCCAAGCCTGTCAGTGTTTAAAAGGAATTTGGACAATACCCTTAACAACATGCTTTAACTTTTGGTCAGCCCTAGAGTGGTCAAGCAGTTGGACTAGATGGTCATTGAAGGTCCCTTCCAACTGAACTATTCTATTCAAATATAAATTAGATATATTATTTTGGAGTCATAATCATCATTGCCTGCCATTATAAAATTAATTCCTTTCTTGTTTGTTTGAAGCTTTCCTTCTGCACATATACAGCTACTACAAAAACAGCTTTCTTACCCTCTATCAAATTTACCAGGTGTTTCTGCTTTCTTTTTGTTTCCATGGAAACAGATTTTTTTTTTTTTTTTGTGAGGAGATGGAAAGAAATGCAGGTCATCACAAAGCCATTCCTCAAAAACAGACATCCTGAGATATTCTAGTTTTGTCCAAGATTTCCTACGTTCCCACCTTTTAATAGTTTTGCCCACAAATTCCTGGAAGGTCTTCTTTTGTGTCCTTCTATTCATACACAAATTAATGTGGCACCTTATTGAGTCCCAGCCCAGTTGGGCACCGATACTATATTTAAGTCTGAATAAAGAATAGCATGAAAATTTTTACATTTCAACCTTATTTACATGCTCCCATATATAAAAGAAGAGCCCAGAAGACTTCAGGTAGGTGCCAGGGAACAGAGAGTTGAGCACCAAATTGCTCATTGATACAACTCTGTTGGTTCAGTCTGGCCAAAGTGCTCTGATGTTAAGTGGATTGCTCAGTGTGAACTTACCAACCTAATTTCTCCACCCAAATGTACTTAATTCTGTTTAAGTGGGATGTTCAGTTTTTGTCCTCTTATTACATTGAGCATGGACATGCTAAGCATTCTTCTTTCCTTGACATATCTTGATTTACTACCAGTTGAAACTAGGACATCAGGTAAGGAGAAGGTGGAACAGGTGGGGAGAGATGATACATCTTGACCAGTCCCATTATCCCATCTGGATATAATTAAGCTACACCTGATATCTGGTATTCTTTCCTGGAAGCTGGGAAACCCTGGTGAGTCCCACAGTTTGAATATGTACTAAAAATCCCAGGATCCTGAGCATTTCCTGGGTAATAGGGATGTGTTTGCACTCCAAATACCTGAACAAAAATGTTTCCTAGTGGGTCTGAATTAGACAATTTTGTGACACTGAGATTGATACCATGGAAGTAAGGGTGCTTAGCTGTTTTCACTTCTCCAAGGTACAGGAAGATCAGTATGCAACACTTTGCATACCATGACGATACTCAAATCCGTATGTCCCTATTGTATACTCTAATTGTAATAATCGATGGTAGTAATTGCAGCTTCTGCTTCAGTTTTTCTCCTCAGTGCTCTCTCAGAGGTTTTCATTTCCACACCAGCTGCTCATGAAGTGGCTGCTGACAGTTTAAAAGTTACAATATTGTCACTAATTTTAGGATTTCTTTAGATAACAGCCTGTAATTTTCAGTGATTCCAGAGATTACAAAAAAAGAAAAAAAATTAAAAAAGCCGAATGACACCTCACTAATACATTGCTCAGGATGGGAGTTATTTTAGCTATTTCCAGATAAGTTGACACTAATTCAAAATTTTTGCTACCCAGTAAGAAATAAAAACCTTGGGACAAGGCAAGACAATAATGACGAAATGGGAATGGATGTTTTAATGACATGCAGGTATAAGGGAGACCAAGGGGATCTGGGGATTACTGGTCAGGGTCATTGCATCAGTTAGGAAAGAAGAACAAAATGCCTTCTGGGCAGCAAAATTGCCAGCAAGGAATTTCAGGGGGAAAAAAAAAAGAGAGAATATTCTGTTTGGAAGTGTGTTCCTAAAATAATTCTTAAGGACTAATCTTGGCTATTGCAATAGATAGTTAAGTGAAATATGCAGAATTTAGTTAAAATAAAAATTAAAAAAAAAAGAAAGGTAGCAAAATTAATAGGTTAGAGAATAATACAGACAAGCCTTTAAAGCAGCTACATCAACCCATGGTAAGATCTCATAACTACTTGTTTCTTTTCAGACAGTACTATTATATGAGGTGAGTGTACTGAGTATAATTAATGTCAGGAAAAAAGGTGCTTCTTATTACAATATTTGTTCATTTTGTCACCCCAGGCTATTGTCTTTAATTTTCTGTGTATCTAAAGCCAATGAGCTGCTGTTACCTGGCTCAGTGTCACCTTCTGGCATCCTGCTCTAAAAGTGTTAGATGGATGTAAAGTCACTGAGAGTTCATCTGTGCTTCTTTGTGTCTTTTCTATGAAAACTGTAACCATTGCATTGGGTCCGGCTGAGATGGAGTTAATTTTCCCTACCCTCACAGGGCTGTGCTTTGTACTGGTGGCTATAAAGGGTGTTGATAACACACCGGTGTTTGGCTACTGCTGGGCAGTGCTCACCCCGCATCAGGGCTGTCTCTCTGACATTCCCACCTCATCAGTAGGCTGGGGGAGGGGACATATCCAGGGCAGCTGACCCAAACTCACCGCAGAGATATTCCATACCTTATGAGACCTGCTTAGCAATAAAAGCTAGGAAAAAGGAGGAGGAGGGTGGGGGGCATCAGTTATTTACAATGTTTGTCTTCCCGAGTATGCTATGCACACTGCAGCCCTGATTCCTAGAAAGCGGCTGGGCATTGCCACAGGAGGGGAGTGATAGAGTGGCTTGGTGGGTACCTGGCGTTCAGGAAAGGTAAACCCACGACAACCATTAAAGCAGAACAGATACAGTGCAGCTTTTTCAGGGAAGCCTCTCCCATGACAAATATCTCTGCTCACTTCCTTTTCCCAGCACTTACCAGAATCATTTGATAAGTTAGAGCTGGTTGGGGATTCACTGCTTTTTGGTAGGCTTCGCCTCATGATGGTAAAACAGTGCTATTCAGAAAATGAAGCTGTCTGCAAAGTTCATGCCTCTCTTGCTGTAAATGTGGAATGAAATTGCACAAATGAGATAAACTTGCTGATAAAGAAAGGATGGTCTTCTCTTTGAGGCAAATGAATTATGACTGAAGAACTGGGTTTTTTTTGTCTTTGATACCATTCCTCTGAGGCTACTGAAACCAATGCAACCCATTTTTGTATTATATGCAACTTGTTTCCTGGGTTTCTGACATTAGGTCTGAGTGGTTTGTTTCCAAATTCCCTAGTGCACACACTCATGACTAACGTGAGAGTTCTGCCCTAAACCCTTGCAGATTTTCATACCATTAAACTGTCCTGAAAGACCGACACCAAATGTGAGTGGACCATTTTTGCTTGTAATCACTTTGTCTTCAATTCGCTGCCTGAAAATAAGCAAAATGCCCAGTAGCGTTTCAGTACCTTGTGAAAACAAATCTGTTACTATTTCAGCAATGTTCAGATATCATGGGGATGACTATGATAGGAAAATCCAAGAGATTTAATAATTCCCTATTTTGAGTGGATTTTAATGAGTGTGCAGTAAATGAGGCAGGGACCAGACTTCGAATGATGAGTAAAAATCAAAACACTGAATAGTTATTTATTAAGCACTGTTCATTTTGTGCTCTGAATCAGATAGAAGACCTCTGTAACAAAGCAGTAGATGATAATATAATTTAAAAGACCAGAATTTTAGTGCACTTAATACTACAATACCAATACTGCTCTTCTAATAAAAGGAATTTGTTGGGTTTTGGAGGGTTATTTTCTTTAGTTTTGAGGTATGCAAACTTGTGGTTACCACCTATGAAGGTAATGAAGAAGAAAAAAATTTGAAAATACAGAAAGCAATATGTAGTAGAGAAGATAAATTGGGAGTTTTCACTCTGTCTTATACTCTAAACAGACAGGAGCAATCAATGAGATTTAAATGTACCAAGTTAGATTTTTTTTTAAAAAGTATGAATAATGGCACAATAGGATGAGCTTGAACATATGACATTGAAGCCAAGATGTAGCAAATTTCAAAGCTAGATTAGATGTTGATATAATCATATATAAAGTTCCATGTTTCAGTGTTAGCACTTATCTCCAAAGGAGATTAAAAATATACTTCTCTGGTACTTGGATCATAAACTGGCACTCAGAGAGACATCAAACTTTTTGTGTCTCCCTTTGAAAACCATGGCCGTTGATAGAAAATGAACTTTTGGTGAAAATCTAGTGAGAAATTATTTCAGTTTATTTCTTCTCCCATAAACTATCTTTATCTTCAGATATTTGTAAAATACATTTTCTATCTTCTTTCTCTCCTGCTCTATTATCTCTTTAATACTGACAAGATATAGGAAAGTTCTGTGATGTTTTTTACAGGTGGTTAATTTAAGTCAGTAAAAACATTAGACCTGAAAATCCTTTGATAATGAGAAATGTTTTATTATGAACCTCATTTATAGGACCAGACTTATCTCTAGTCTTGATTCTGTGAATTATGCTGCTGTTTTTCAGATCTGTATGAATACTGCATAAATTGCAGTGCATTGCAGAAAATGGGAATTCAAGTAAATTTACTTTCTTTTGTCTATCCTCTTTTATTTCCTAGATCAAACATTTAGGATTTGCTGCCTCAGCTGCTCCAAATCCATGTGCCATGTTTGAAGAAGTTGTGGTTTAGTTCCCAAGCAATTGTGCTTAGGACAGAAAGGAGAAAGAAGCAATATAAGTTATTAATGAATACTATTGAATAAGTGCTCCCTTACAACGGCAGACAGAACCTGACTTTCCAGCTTCCAGCACTCTAAGTGAGCTTGGACGCTGCACTAACTATCCCTCACTGCTTTTCAGTCTGCTTTGGAAAGGTAGGGAAAAGGAATGGTGATGTAGCATATGTTGGGTCCCTATTACTTGGTATCTATCTGCTATCTATCAAGTAGCATCCGAAGAGGCTTTGAATTGCAGAGTGCCAGAAGATTATTTTGTCTTCTTTAACTTGTTGGCATTCGTGGCACCATGGCTGTGCCATGGAGAGGGAAAGTCTCAGCAGACTGCTGCTGCCAAAATCTATTCTCCTTTTAGGCTTCCACTCTTGCTGCCACTGGGGACTGGTTACAGAAGCACCCTAGAAGAGCTGATGAGAGCTCAAGCCTATTGTGAGCATCATAAACATTTAAAAACCATCTACTGTGTAAAAGCCTAATTTCCCTAGCCCATTGGTTTTAGTTTTATTTTTTATGTTTATGTTTTTCCACAAAGCACTATGTACCTCTCCCCCAGCAAGCAAGTAGAAATAAAAAGCAAAATACTGCTTGAAAGTAGCTGAGTTCATAAACTCTGAACCAAACATTTAAAGTTAAGTCAGAATTATTAGCACACTCTCCACTCATAACACATGCTGGTTTATTTTTTGTTGTGCTCATTTAAAGTTTCAAATGTGAAGACTGCTATTCACTTGAATAACTGTTCCCCTTTAGGTTTGCTTCCAACACACAAAAAAGTAGTCAAGTTAGGACAAAATGATAGCTTGGAGCTTGTAACTTGCTTCTCAGATTTCAAGAAACTTGACATCATTTTAGACTCATTCCAAAAAAAACAGCCATTCTCAAACAAAAATGATCTGTAACACATCATAAGGCGGTGGCATGAGTAGGAGATATAGGTACTAGGTCTCCTTCCACATTACGATTCCAGAATGTTGCAATATGTTCTGTAAATGAAAACAAAAGATCATTAAGTTTGTTTCAGATGAAGGAACACTAATTACCAGTCTTTGTCCCATTTTTTGATATCTTTATTACAGGTTTTTCAAACTAGTTTATACTCAGACTTTCCTAAGATATATTTGCTCATCTTGTATGACCATGACTGTAGTTGATATCTGGGCTATGACATCTTCAGAATTTATTTCAGGAGAATACATTTTAAATATATGTACAAGGATATGGATCACAACAGTTTCTCTGAGAAAGGTTAATAGCTTTCTCATTAGGCAGAAATAGTTTGTCTGCTGGAAAAACACGAATGCATTGACTACCTTTCACTTTTCTTGTGCTGGTTGTACTCATTAGTTGTCTTGAAGAAAGCTGTTAAGTTATTGCATGGTTTAAATAACCTTAATTAGTGAAGATTTACAGTATAGCTGATAACAACAGTTTTAATTCTATTACGAGTGCCATAAGGTCATTTTATACACTGAAGAGATACATTATGATTGAGTTTTGCTTTATATTTCCAGCATACATACTTATCACCCTAGCTGAGTAATTAAAATACTTTGATAATAATCCAATGGGACCAGGAAACAATTTTGTATATAAAGTCTACCGTGATTGCATTCTTGTTAATCATATCCCAAGTCTGGTAAGATAGCACAGTTATCAGCTCCATCTGTAGTGTTATTTATCTTCTGTTCTAGTGGGATAGCAGACTTTCTCTGAAGCTCTGCTCACAAACAGATTACACATTGCTCCATCTTCCAGAAGGATGCAACAGACTCTTCTAATGTCAAGTCCTGTGTGCCTTCCTTCTCTTAATACTCTTTGTTTTCAAGCACATTTGATATATCCAAATCGATCTAATGTTTCTGTGCCCCTTAAGCAGCAGGAAAGACAAAACTTACATAATTTCCCATAAGCCAAGTCTGACCCAATGTTTTCATAGTAGAAGACAGTAACAGTCACATATTAAATGTGAAACAATGACCAGGCAGCCAGAGGTTTACTGTGTAAACACATTAAAATATCAGTAGACAGGGATAAATTAAACTAATGCCTTGGCTTTAAATAAGCCTTTGATTTTAGAAGTGATTTTCTGTTAATACACAGGAAAAGGCCTCCAAGGCTACATCTATCCTACTAAATTAAATATGCCCAATACTGTTTGCTGGCACTGAGACAAGCTGGCATGGAGTAGCCCTCACACATACTGCTGCATTCTCTCACCCTTCAGAACAGGATGACAATATTTGATCGCCTTATGGCGAATGGTCCTGCTCAGTGATGACTCTGTAATCCTACCTGAAATTGCTTTCTAGACAGCCTAGACCAAGTATGTGCCAAGGATCTTTTTAATCAATCATTTAACAACATATAAGTAGGAGTACAAGACCATAATGATTGAACAGTGAAAGCAGTTCAGTTCCAATGCCCAGGAACGTTTCCCAGCATCACTTTTTCCTGAGTAACTTTCTATTTGTTGGCTGACTACCCTACCATCTATACTAGATATGTGTTTTCTGTATCACTTCATAATAAAGGTCTAAAAAAGTGGAGGCATTTCTTCAAAATACTGAAAACTTGAAGGGAACTGTATTCCTTTGAAGTCATAAGAATCACGTGACAATATACTGTATGACAATAACTGTATGACAATATTGATGTCACATCTGTTTTTCTTGCAAACATTGTGATATGACACGAATATGTTAAATATATTACCATTAAATTCTATTGTATATATATGCTGATATTTATTTAAAAGAAAACAAAGGTGAGAGAGTGAAAAGGATAATCAAGTACTTTTGCAGCACTATATTACCAAATAGGCAAAATAATTTTTACTGCTAAAAAAGTGGTCTCACTGCATTTTCTGGTAATGAATCCACTTACAGACAAATAAATCCCTTGTATTCCTATGTTATGACTCTAAGGTCCCATAATATAATTAATTAATTGAATTGATTTTCTCCCAAAATAAAATCCAACTGACTGGTGGTTTATAATACTCCCTACTTTTCTCAAGTGGGAGCTGAGATCCTTGGTTTGGGAACCTGTCTTCCGGGGTCAACTTTTGTAGCTTTGTTGAAATAGATTACAGAAATTTTCATGCTCATTTATATTATTTGCCACTGATATGCACTGAAAGAAAATATTAAAATTCAACATCTGTTATCATTCCACAGATTTTTATATGTTGTTACATATGTCCTGAAAACTGCTGTAAGATAAGAATTTATTGTACAATACCATTACAGTACAGAGAGACCTCTCATAACATTACAGAGATTTACTTGGCAACATGCACACTGAAAAGATCTCTAAGCAGAAGTAAATACTGTGTTTTACATCACAGAAGCCTTTCGTTCACAACACAGGGAGCCTTTCTTTCTCTTCAGCCGAGAAGCAGGAAGTATAATGTATTCTTGAAGTCTTGGTGGTTTCAAAATCTACAGTTAAACTTTCTGAGGAGAAAAGAAGGATCCAGTCCTTCTTTTGACCACTCCTCCATTGGTTCTTTACATTAGATAGAAACCCATGTTGGTTGTTGAGGAAGATACTGCTATATGCTAACCAATCTTTTAGGAACTTGCCCTACAGCTGCTGTCCTTGTCTGACTTTCACTGACATCTTAAAACTTGATGAGTTACTGCATTTTGAAAATCAAATGTAAGATTAAAGTAATTCTTCACATATAATTTCGAAGTTCAGCCCCAGTTCTAGAGTGTACAATGACAATTTATACAGATTGCTCAGCAGATGCAGAGAGGTATTGATTTCTGCAGGACTCATCAATGCATTGTTGCTGCTGTGACTCATCTAGAGCTACTCTGAAATAATTGGATAATGCTGTAGGCTGACCTAGTGGTTTTTATACAAATATTTTTGCTTAAGTACCTCTTACTTGGAATTGTCTGAGATGCATCAAGCAGGAAATAGGTGATGACTCATGACAGCCCACCAAAGACTCATTAAGAGATAACGCCAGAACTATTAGATTTGATGGCTCTGTCACTCTACCGAATTGGCTTGGCCTGAGAGGGGATAAAAGCCTGCCAAAAAAACCCAAAACAATGAAGACATCTTTGTGTTATTCAAAGGGGCATCATCTGTAGCTATGACTTGATAACCTTTCTGGAAAGAATCTGCCCAGATACATAGAGAAGCTTAGTAGTGTATGTGGATTAGTTAGGCCTTCTAGTGACCTACAGCACCGCTATCATTTGGAAAGCCATGAAGTAAGAAAACAGGCATATAACATATTTGATACATTACAATGCCTACTTTTTATAAAGCATTTTGGTAACATCAAAATAAAAGAACTCTGGTTTAAGAATGAAGTTGGGTTATCTCAGCAGACACAGATTCATAATGGAAGAAATGTTAATGTTACAAAACGCAATAGGATACAGTCTTACACAAAATAAATAAGAGATTCTTACAGTCCAAAAAAGTGGCCCTAATTCTGAGGTCAGTGCATCTCACAATACTAGGAAAAAAACCATGGCCAGAAAATTACCATGTAGTACATCCACTATTTCTCTCCCTAATATTCTCATTGAAGCATGAGAGAATATTATTCATGATTAATGTTTTCTCTGCCAACTTCAAAGACTCAGACTTCCCATAAAATTAAAAGACATGGTCCTCAATTCCCTTTTTCACATCCCTCTTGAATGTAATTGTGAGTCACTTCCAACACATACACAAGTCAACAGAATATTTCACCCTTCCTGTTCACTGCCTTTGGTGAGAAATCTATTTGCCTTTTGATTTGTCATATCTAGGAAACTGCCATCTTCCTACAGAGTAAACAGTTCCCCGACTAACATTATCCCTTTAAGTTCCCTCATAGTTTCTTTTTCCTATGCATCTTCAAATAATTTTCTTGCTTAATTTACATTGTACTCCAATTTAAGCTACAAGGGCAAGGAGAGAGCTGAGCAACCTGAAAAAAACCCCCAAAACCCCAAAACAACAAAAACATGCAGAGAAGCTATACAGGGACATGTGAGAAAAGCCATGGGTATATTTTATTTATTGCATAATTTGCATTGAGCCTTTTATTATCCAGCCATATCTCCAGCATCACATTTACAGAAACACTCTGAGCATCAGCAAATTTTTTGCTGCATCGGGGCACTCATGAAGAGGATGATCCCTGGCTGTCTTCAAGGCCAGGCTGGATGAGGCTTTGAGCAACCTGGTCTAGTGGAAGGTGTCCCTGCCCATGGCAGGGGGGTTGGAACTAGATGGTCTTTAAGGTCTCTTCCACACCAAACCATTCTATGATTCTATGACCTGAAAAGGAAAACCTTGTAATTGTCTCTTCTTTACCAAAAAAAAAAAAAAAAAAAAAAAAGGCATGTGACACATCTGTTCATATTCAAAGAACCAAGACAGAAGATATCTGGTAGAAGCCTGTAGGGATGTACAAATTGTGTATATAACCTGTTGACCACCAATGTGAGGCAGAAATATTCACAGAATTTACACTAGTAACTTTTTCTTCATCCTTTTTCTGTCCTCAGAACTCCACATAAAGAATCCAGAAGGACTGGATTTGAAACCACTTTATTTCATAATTTTCACTAAATACATTTCAGGGATGGTTTTGTATCTCTGAATATATCATTCTGACTTAAATACCTTCGATATGATAGACTTGCTTGAAGAAATATATGTCCATTTTCTTAAGTAGGCATGATCGCTTTTCTTCAATAGATCTCAAAATATTTTAAGCAGGTATGCTAATTTTTGAGGTGAGAAAATTAAGACATGAGGCAGGTAAATTACTTGCCATAGGCAAACAAGTTAAAAGGTTCAGGAAAACATTCCTGTTTTCCTAAGCCCACAACTGCAATTGTGACTACATATCTGACCCTCATGAGAAAAAAAAGGTTTTTTTTCAGAAAACATCTAATTCTTATTTCTGGTATTTGTGAGCTTTAATTTAATCCTACAGAGAAAAAAAAAAATTATTTAAGGTGTCTGTAATAAACTACTGACCGCTTCCAAGAAGTGTCTTCTGTTTTTTCTTTACATCTCATACTGCTTTAAGTGTAAAGCAGCACTTCTCAAACTGTGAGCTTGGCACCATGGGGAGACTTTGATCTCCTGTAAGGGAGAATACAAATAAGACAAGTGAAGACAGAAGTGTTTTTACTTATCCTCCCCCTGCACACACACAATTTCTGCCATTTAGGACTTGTAAAAAACAGAAGCCATTTGTGTACATGGTATATATTATTTCTTTGCTTCAACTTAAAATGGATCATGATCTGATAGGTAAGGAAGATAAAAATATTTCTATACAAGTGTTTACAATGTTAGAAAACATTTCAGGCTGTGGTCAAAAGTAAAGTAGACATACATTAAAAAAAAAAAAGTCCAGAACTTGTTTGTATTTTAATAAATTGTCATCAAACAATTAGGAACAAGGACATAACAATTATTTTCAAGGGTGAAAGAGAAGCTCAAAAAATTCTTTGAGTCTCTCTGTGTATGTGGGGGAGATTTCCACTCCTAATGCAGTGGTGGTAGCCAATAGGTTTCAGGAGCAATAGCATTTTGAGAAAGATAGGCAGGTGTGACACCAAGGAGATGTCATGAGGATAAGACGGCAACCACTCAAGGAACTCAGCTGTAGAACTGCAGGACTATGGTAACGGTGGATAGTACTGCAAGCTGTCACTGAGACAAATACCAGCAATTCACTCCTCTCTAGTTTCCCATGTTTGCATCTACAAAAAAGGGCTCTGGGGGGGAATACCCTGGAGCTGTAGACCAATGAGTCTCACTCACTACTAGGTGGAGGAGTCTATAATAAAGACTGACATTCCTGAGTATATGCATAAAATAGTTTGCTGAATAATAGTCAGAATCTTCTGAGAAATGAAATGCTGTCTCACTGACCTGCTGTACTTCTATAAGAGTGTGTTACACCATGGCTAAAGGAGAGACCATGGAAAACTTATAACTGGATTTTAAACAAGACCGGCAGTGTTCCACACCCAAATCTATTAAAGAAAATAAGCTGTCACCAGGTTGGAGGAAAGGATGTTTTAGAAATAGGAAGAAAAGTCTAGAGGTTAATAAAATTCTTCTGGCTTGAGGAGAGTCAGCAGTAGATTCCTCCAGTGACCAGTCTTATTCAACTTTTCAGAATATGAAGAAGGGGCTTAAATATTAAATATTTAACCAAATATTAAACTATTTGGCTATTTGAGAGAACACAACTGAAACCAGAGAGATTGCTTGAAGAGATTCTGAAAGCATGAGATTTGTAGCTTTTTTTTTTTTTTTTACGGAACTTGAGAATTTCAGCTGGCCATTACAGTACTTGAATTAACAAAACACATGAAACTGCATAGCTTTGGCAATAGATCTTATTAAATTTTCTTTTAAATCCCAAGAGCATTTTTGTGCTCACATGTTCACACAGAATTTAATAACTGAAACAATACAAGCAGTATATAAACAGAATAACAATACTTCTGTGTCTTCAAATTGACACACATGGTCTCAGAATAAACTTCTGTGCAGATAAAGGTCGATGACTTACAGGATTGATTCAACATAAATACCTAAAGGGGAACTACAGGCCAGTCAGTCTCACCTCTGTGCCTGGCAAGATCACGGAGCAGATCCTCCTGGAAACCATGCTGAGGCACATGGAGAATGAGGAGGTGATTTGTGACAGCCAACATGGCTTCACCAAGGGCAGATCATGGCCTTCTATGATGGGGTCATGACCTTGGTGGATAAAGGAAGGCCAACCGATGTCATCTACCTGGATTTGTACAAAGCATTCAACAGCATCCCACACAACATCCTTGTCTCTAAATTGGAGATGCACATATAGCATCTTAAAGCACCTCTCAGTACCTGAAAGGGGCATACAGGAAAGCTGGAGGGGGACCTTTTACTAGGGCATGTAGTGATAGGACAAGGGGTAATGGGTTTCAATTAAAAGCGGGTAGATTTATATTAGATAGTAGGAAAAAATTCTTCACAGAGAGTTTGGTGAAGCATTGGCACATGTTGCCCATCCCTGGAAGTGTTCAAGGCCAGGCTGGATGAGGCTTTGAGGAGCCTGGTCTAGTGGAAGGTGTCCCTGCCCATGGCAGGGGGGTTGGAACTAGATGGTCTTTAAGGTCCCTTCCAACCCAAACCATTCTGTGATTCTATGAAATAAGTAAATAAACACACCATTAGCCCCAAGGAAATTATTTATTATCTTAACATGTTCAGAAAGCATCAGAGCTCATAAAAAGAAAATACAGTCCCATTGACAATCTTTTTTTTATTTTATCTAAAGTAAAACCATCAAGAAATGTGATTTATAATTTCACGGAAAGCAGCAATAATGTTATCCGTTTTTAACAAAATGCACCCTGTGTCTTCCCCCCTTTTCAAACATTATTTAGAATATTTAAAAATCCAGAAGCTACTACAACTAAACTAGGAAGAACAGGAATAGAAGCAGCATCCAAATGTTGGGAAGGCAGTTCCGGAATTTTTAGAGCTGGGCGTGGAAAAATATATGAGGGCAAAATGTAAAAGAATCACAATGATAATACAATAAATGAAATTATTCAAATGAAAAAATAGTATATCATAAAACATATCATATGTTATTCACATTGTAAGGATAGCATTCATGTTGTTCAAGTCAAGTATTTAACAGCAGAGAGTTTATAAAGAGACCTTCTGTTTTTTCTGCCCTTTTCATGCAGGAATGGACTAAATATTGCTGATGTTCCTAACCCCAAGGGTAGGTATTATCTATCATAAAGCTGGAGAATTACAAAATTATCTTTAGGATTAAAGAAAAAAGTTGGATTTAATGCTCTAACATCCTCTCATCTGGGGGCATGGGAGTTTGGAGTAGGTGTCCTCTCTATGACACTTAAATTGTCTCTCATCTTTGCTCAGTTTTGTGAGGCCAGTGTTTTTTCCAATAAAACCGGGGAAAGGAAGACCAAAAGTCTCCCTTACTGAGATTAGAAAGGATCAGGATGACACACGCCTTTTTGTGAAGGACACAGGAACAGGACAGTCATAGTTTGAGAAGGTGATGGTACTGGCTTGTACCAATGGACTCAGTAGACTTCTCAGGAGTCTGCTCATGGGCTCAGCTGCCATACCTCTCAGTGGCCAAATGGCAGGGGTGTAACACCGCTTTAAATAGCCATCTACCATTTTACAATACAGCCACCATACTGGATTTGATTTAAGTTTGGGTAAATTTATGTATTTCTATGAAATAAGTCTGATGTGTTATGTATCGTAAGTTATTTTCTGTCTATAAAAACAGCTCATAACTCATACCTCAAAACTAACTCTGAATATATATATATAAATTTAAAAGTTAATATACCTATTCATTAAAAGAAATGTTGTTTTGCACAAGCTATTAATAACTTCAGGTAATTCCCCACACTCCTAACTGAGGTTAATCCTTGCAAATCAGTTTTTTATTGATTTTGTATTAATTTGCACTTCTGTTTCCAAAAGTCCTTGAGACTGATCACACAGCAGTCAAAATAAATGGACTCACTGGTATTCATTTATGCACAGGAAAGAAAAGGGAATGGCATCGATTCATTGAGCTTCACCCACTCATCTTTAAAAAAAAAAAGGAACAAAAAAAGAATACCCCACCCACTGAAATTTTTAAAATTGTTATTGTATTATTTGTGTTCTCACCTAAAGTGAGAACGGGCTTTGAAAAATCGGATTCTCTGGACCAAATAACAAGAAGTATACAGTATATAGTGCTGAATTTTTCATTGGAGTTCTGTCCCAACCAAGGCTAACTGAATATAATCCAACTTCAGGGGTTAAAAAAGAGAAAGATTAATCACTCAGAAATAAAGTGTCTGATTACAAAAATGGAACAAGACTCGATAAATGCTGGAGATATTTTACCTCTGGAAGACCATAAAGAAAAGGTTTCCTATGAGCCTTTCATTCTTTCTCCTTTGCCCTTTACAGGATTTTTTATTTTCTTCTGTTCAGGCATGGCTGGAGGCCAAAATATGGGGAAAGGGGAGGGCTGGCAAATAAATCCTCTAACCTGCCTCCCAGGAAAAAGTATTTGCATCCAAATCTGCATCTTTACCCTGACACCCCTTGGAGCTGTCTCACTGAAAGCTAACTCTTAAAATGATAGCTCATTTCCCTCTGCCTCCCCTTCCCTATGGCGTATGGGGAAAAAAAAGAAAGACTCCTAGTTTATCTTCAGGGTGATAAACTGACCTGTTCCTATACCCCATCATCTTCATTACTGATGAGCTGGGAGCTGATCACACGACTGGAGGAACAAGCAGGTCCATGATATAGTAGCTTTTCACAAGATGCCTGTGAGTCACCAGTGTGATGCAGCCACGGAAATAACTCATGCTACCAGTCACAGTCCTTGGAGACGATCGACAAATATTATGGCCACAGGGCAGGACATAAGGGAGATCATATCTGGAGTGTGGTTTAAGGTGCAGAGGTAGACACAGCCCAGGAAAAAAATCAAATTGGGACATACTTACAGTAAGATTGCAACCCATCAGGACGGTATGGAAACAAGCCAGGGAACCTGATTAGCGAAATGTCTGCACTGAGCAATGAAGAGCAGTGCAGAAAGACCCGAGCTGCCACGGGTTTTATCTGCTCTGGAAGCAGTATATCACGGTGTGGTGCTGATGGGCTGTATTTATAATCTTAAACTGCATTAAAGTGGATGAACTGCTTCTGGCCCTGAGCTGGCATTGCTGCAGCACAACAGGTAGTCCTATCAGCTGGCGTCAGCAATAGCTCAGGAATCTCTGCACCAAATTTCACTGCACTGCACAGACATCTTCTGTTTGAGCTTGGCCTGTGCATTCAGGCAAAATGAAAGCTGTCAGGGCATTTGATTGCTTGCCATAAACATATCGGGGAAAGGGAGGGGGGGACAACGCCTGACACCAGGGCTGGAAAAGAACTATTTAAATTAGGGGATAATGCTGGCACAAAATCAAATAGATATAAACTAGTTACAAATAGGTTTAGCCTGGAAATTGGAAGACAGTTTCAAACCATCAGAGCAGTGAGATTCCAGACAGCTTTCCAGAAGAGGAAGAGAGCCAAAAAGCCCAATTACTTTTAAGAAGTTTAAACATTTGTGAGAGGGGTTATATGACACGACTGCCTGAGGAAGCTGGATAAGATTCAATGTCTCAGGCTGTTCTTCCTAAATTTATATTCCTCTGAACATTTCAGCATCTCACAAGCCCCTTGGTCCTTCACAGTTCCCTTTTACTAGATTCCCCTAATCCTCCCAGACAGCTCAGATCTCTCTTACGCTACACCATCACCGGGGCCCTTGACCCATATCAGGGAAGAGCCACATGCATGTTTCTGGGAAACTGCTCCCAGCCACGTGAACTCCCTTCTCCTTTGAGTTTCTATGTTAACCATAGTGAGCTCCTGTTTCTTGTGAAATGATGGAAGGCCTCAACTTCATGCAAGTATTTGTCTTCTGGTGTGAACAGAATGTAAGTTACTTGTGGTGTTGTCCTGATCTGAGCCTTTGCTGCACTTGGTGGCATTGCAGTGTAAAGACCACAGCTAACCACCCCATTATCTCTCTTCTTGCTTCAGTGAAGGCGCTTGATCTTTCTGAGACACTTTGTGTTCCCTCACTAGCCTCTAGAAGCAAATTAGGAAAAAGGAAAAAAAACCCCAATCAAACCAAACAAAAAAAACCCCAAAAAACAACCCCAAAAAACCAAAACCAAAACCAGGAAGACATTTAGCTAGCAGGATTTTGTATCTGTTGAAAAAGAGAAAGTTGAGAATTGGATCTGGACACACATAGTTCTCTATTGTTTGTTCATTGAAGCTCATGGTACTTGATGGAGCTTTTTTTACCTTTTTTAAAGTGACAGTTTCTAGACATATCTTCACATGACAATCTTAGCATCCAGTAAAAATCTTTCATAACAAAAGGTCTGAAAAATGTTCAAGTTGCACCTTAGGTAGTCCAGAAAAAGAATGCAGGTAAAACACTACTATCTTCTGTGCTCACAATTCTGCAGGGCCAAAACAGGGAGCATGGAGTGGCAGTGCTGCTACATACCCTCTTCCAAATGCAATTGTTTCTATGCTGTGTCCTTTGGGAAAAAGAGTAAATCTCTGTTTACAGACTCTTGAGTTTTACTTCACCTCCAGACTGGTGACACATAATTGTTACCATAATCACTTGGGTCAATCACTGTTTCCTTTTCACCGTACCAGTGACACAAGTGACAGTAACATGCTTTGAAGTTCAGCATCTCTAAAATCAGGTTTTTTTTCCCTTATCTTCTAGTAAAGAACTAAATCTGTGGTTTGATTCATGTTATTGAAGGACAATGAAACACACTCCCTTTTCCTTGTTCTGACCACCTTAGGCACTTTCCTACATCAGAGGTACTCAAAATTGCCATCCTCACAGCACTGTATTCAATGCTTTATGAAACTGGGCTCTTAGTGGAGACTCCTTAACTTCCCATCCTGAGTCCACTGGGCAGTAAGACCTCACTTACATATCAGTATTGCCAGAATATCAGTTGCCAGAATGCGTCTATAGAAGAGGACCGTGGTGCAGACCTCCTTGGATGAACACAAAGCCTCCAAGGAATGATCTGTGGTGGCATGCTGGGGAGCCCCCATTTTGGGAGCAGAAGCTGCACAGGCTCACCTGTGTTGAACATATGATCCATGCTTAGACAGTCCCCTGAAAACACTGCAATTTCCCCAGAGAAGATGAAGTTATTGTTCCCTATAGATCAGTGTCTAAAGTGTCTAATACTGCAGCTATTCTACTGCCATAAATGCATTCACTGAGTGACCAAAATAAGCAAGTATGTTGGTAAAATTTTTATAGATGTGCTATAATTTTGGAAGAGAGAATAGACACTGGATTCCTCCGTGCTCAGCCATTTTTTCTCCTATATTTCAGGGTCCTTGGTGAACTTAATAATCTATAGGAATAGTTTTGGAGGGTTGGGCCATAAAAGTGCCATACACAACACCCTGCTTTGCACGTGTTGGGTTCCTGAAGAGTCAGGCCAGCAGAGGAAGGTGGTACTGGAAGAGGGCTGGCTGTTCCTCCCAGTAGCAGTATCAACTCCCACCAGCAGAAGGTCTAGTCCTTTCTCTTCCTTTGTCCAGATTAAACCTTCCTACGCCAGCATTTTTTGACTAATAAAATTTTGTCCACAGTGCTAAGGAGTCTGGATGCAGCTCTGGTGGCAAGCACCTGTGCCATGCACAGCAAAGAAGGAAGGCCTGGGAAGAAATTCTGCTCAGAGCTGGGAGAAGAGCGTGCACATAAAGTACGTAAAGCATATAGCAAACAATCCCCAGTACTCACTGTATGGCATAACCCTCTCTTCACTTTTCTGTAACAATTGCATAGCAATATTAACTATAGCCCTATAGAGAATAAAATACTGTTTTTCTGATAAGGAAATTAAGGGAGATAGTTTTCTATTTGTAAAAGGAATTGTGTTTGGAGAATACTTAATAAAATGCTACTACTTCATAAACAAATGCAAGAATAGTTAATGTCAAAATACTGAAAAAGAAACACTAGGGAACTATACAATTAATCATTGATGAGAACATTATACTGAGCTAACTTTTATTGATCAAATGAACAAGTAAATAGATCATAACTCATTTTAAGTGTTGCAAGAATAAATTGGTGTAGGGCTTGGAGAACAAGTATGTTAGTTGTGAAGTCTAAGAACCATGAATTTAAAGAAACTCGTGCAAGGACTGTATCTTAAACTTCAATTACAAAAATTTTCATTTGAGGTCAAAATCTGTGGGAAAGATTTAAAAGATCCTAGATTAAAAATGATAATTTAGAAGAAAATAGGTATCTCCAGAATAAAAACCCCCCTTTCAGTTGTATGTCAGTTCATGTGCTCAACATAAAATGTAGTTCCTGTCTACAGGGCAGGTGGAAGTGGTAGCTTTAACAGGATTGTTGTACATTTGGAATATACTTTCTTTCAAGATTTCCCAAACTTTGCAATATTCTGTGGTTCTGTTAAATTCTTTTTTTAAAGACCTCTCTCCATGTTTTTGGTGTGGGGGTTTTTTTGTTTGTTTGTTTTTCTGGGGTTGTGTTTCCCCCCCTTTCACTTAAATACTGTATAAACCCAACCTTGAGACATACAACACTAACTGAAGTGATGTGACAGGGGTACGTATGATTGCTAACCCACACCAGATGAGTAACACCTGGGAAGGAGGACGGATGATTTTTTCAGCACAAAATGTTCATCACACTTAAAATTACAACAAACTTTGTATTTTGTCCTTTTCTGGAAGATGCTAAAAGGGCTGGGGCCAGCAAGGGAGATTTCCTTGGGTACAGAAGTGAGGAAGGCAACCCCAGCCTGAGGTCCATGAAAGCCCTGGTGACTGCTTCTGGAGGGGGTGGGAAGGAAAGGTGACAGCAGCACTGTCACAAGGGAGCTTACCTGGCTTCTCTGCACTGGGAGCACAAGGCACCAAAAGTCTCAAAAGGGTACAAAGGCGCCTAAATAAAAGCAGGCGCTCCCCTTCTTCCACCACCTCTTCCCTCAGTCAGGGAAAAAGACAAACAAAATCGAACTTACCAAAGTTAGATTTCTTCTAGTTGCCGCAGTTCTATTTGAAAGTTGTTTGATTGCAAAGATGTACCAAAAAATACTTTCAAGCACTGCAATGTCAGGCCCAAGTTCATTCCAACCAACACTAAGCAATTAAATGTCAATTGTAAAATAATCTGGTGGTTGTGTGGTAAAATGATGTGTTTATAGGTGAGATTCATAGCCAGGGGAGAGGTGGCTATTTCCAAAATCCTAGTCAGACTTTAAGTGGGTGACATGCTATGTGGAAATGATCATACAAATAAGGAATCTTCATTATTGCTACCAAATAAACAGTTGAACATGGTGTTGAGAAGTAACTTTTACCACCCCAGGTCCTTCACGTATTTTCTTGATCTCTAAGTCTTGGTTTTCAATGACATAAAACTCATAAACTGTATGACTGAATGCAAAAGATTAGTTTAAAAAGTATTTATTTTCTATTTTTTTCTGTTATGTTCCAATACAAAAAGAAACAAACCAAAACATAACAAAAACAAAACAGAAGATAGCATTTTATTAGTGGTACATTAATGAGCTTAAACAACTAGGTGATTTATGTTTGTCACAAATACACATTACAAACAACCACAAAACCATAACTAAAAATTAAATAAATAATTTGAATATTTTTCTTAATTTTTTT
>NW_010241602.1:0-12044 GCF_000690775.1 Eurypyga helias
CTTGGGATTGCCCCAAACCAGGTGCCTGTGCAGAATTCAGACATCCTATAAAAATGATAACGACTTGTCTTCCTCCCTTCCCCAGCACAAACATCCCAGGGCACTGCACCAATGTAAGCCCAGGCTGAAATCCAGTTCTGACAAAAGGCAGTGAGATATTGCCATCCTATTTCTGCTGAAAGTCTTCATTTGGGCGCTTCTGCCCGCTGCCACACAGTTTCACAGCCGACAGAGGTGTGAGTCCACAGAGGTGCGGCTTCTGACAAAAGGGAGGTCCCAGTGCTCCCAGGGCCAGGTACCCACTTCCCCTCCACCCCTGTCCACACATCCGCCTGGGCACACCAGGAAACACCCTGCTGCTGTTTTAAATAGTTCATAGGGAGTCGATGGATTTTTTTGGCAGTCATCTGCAGTCTCAGCCTCTTGCAGGAGAATATGAAAAGGAACCCAGCGCCTCTGATGCTGCGCACAGTTGTATTATTCATCAGCTCGGAGCAAACAGGACTGTGCCAGGAGTGCATCAACCATGCCTGAAATGGCTGGACGCACCGACAGACGCGCTCCAGTTGCCTCGGAGGCTGTCTGGACAATGGCTGGCAGCCGTCTTGCTGGGGTATTTTGACTTACACATCCTAGAACTGGAATAGGTCCAGGGATAGAATTTCTATCCCACCAGGGACAATCCTGTGCCACCTGTGGACCACAGCTCATCAGAAGGACTGAGACCTCCAAGCACCTCTCCACACTACACCAGTGACTCATGTACTCCCTGTTTAACCTCATAAAGCGTTTTTTCATGGGGGTTTTCAGGATGGCTTCCTGCCAGCCAGGAGTCTGGAAGTGATCAGAGCTGAATCTTAGCTCAGGGGCTCAGACATACCCTACATAATTTTAATCAAAAAAGAACTTAGATTCTTCTTCAAAGAAAATTCTTTAATGTTTCCCTTTTGTGGGATTCAGAAGGCTTCTTCTAACATTTCTGTAATTCCAACAGAACAGAAATTATGAGTTTTAACCAGCTTGTTGGAGAAAATAACTCTTACAACCCCCAAACACCAGAGGCAACGCCCTACCAGTGTGCACCCCACGGGAGATGCAGGATTGCCTCGTACCCGAGGGGCTGCACGGTGCTCGCAGAGGACGCCTGCTCAGAAACCCCTGAACCCACGGGCTTAAATGCTGATGCTATTTCACTGAAGGAAGTGATGTTCTCAAAGACTGCATGCTATCACATCTTCAGGTTTGGCCCCAGACCTCTGGAATCAAAAAAGGAGGCTGAGCTGCATGAGAATGAGGTACTAATTAGCTAATAATCTCTGACGGCCAAAGGAAAATGAATATGACTGGCTGTCATTAGGATGGTGTTGAAAGCCTTTCTTTAGTGTATAAAGCACATTAAAAATGATTCCATGATCCATCATGCCGTATGGTTCCTACAGTATAAAAGAGGAATTATCGGCAATCATAAAGCATACAATGACCATCATTTAGCCTTGTCGTTAGCTGCAGCAGTGAATGAATCAAACTGGGGCTGCAAATAAAGAACAACTTGCTTTTATTTTTAGTCCCTCGTGGCTTTCTCTGTCCAGCCTGTGGGACCACATTTCACAGCAACCTCTTTCCACGGATGACAGCCGCAATCCAAGGGCTGCCCTTTCCAGTCCTTGCAGGAACCGCTGCAGAGTGGCCCCGGGCAGTGGTACGCGGGCGGGGGTCTGCTGCCCGTCCTTACGAGAGGAGAGCTGCACCGCTAGATCAAGCCTAAATGTTCACGAGTCCCTTCTTCCAAGCAACAGCCGTCATCTTCCGTGCGAGTGCAGAAATGGATGTCCTTCGGTTTAGCTTCCTTCTGCCTCCAGCCTCTCTCAGCACTGTTCCTGCCAGACGGCTACAACACAGGGTACCTGACTCCAGTCTGCATCCAAGCTCCCGAAGGAATTGATAGTGTGCCAGGCTTTGGAGCCTGCTGTCTTTGATAGCTCAGGGCAAAGAGCTGTCAATGAAAGTGTTTCATTTTGGACTGTGAATACCAAAAACGTCTCAATGGGCAAGAGACAAAGGAAAAACAAGAAAGAAAAAAAGAAAAAAGAAAGGTCAATGTTTCCTGCAAAAATTCTTCAGGTGACACTAGTTCCCCCTCTTTCCAGCATCAGCTGCAAACTGACATTCAGGAGGCTCCAAACAGCATGAGAAGATCCCTCTGCAAAGAGTGGTCAGTTCAAATAAATCACGGCTTTCCCTCAATCAGGGCAGCTGCAGGTGTCAACAGCCACAGAGAGCAACCCTGCTCGCTGCTGGGAGCCAGCTACCCAAACACAAATGATTTGGTGGGCTCTGACAGTGGCTTTTGCAGTTGAAACGTTAGAAATACATCCTATTAACTCAAGGTTCCAGTCTACAGAGAGCTCCTGCAGCATAGGCAAAGGGGTAACACCGATTGTTGGTGTAGCTGTTGGCTCTTTCAGACTGCTGGGTGACAAACACTGCTCAGGTCTCAGTGGCAGCACCGGCACAGCGGCACTGGGAAGTAACTCCACCGGGTTTTAGCAGCACAGCTTCCAGAGGGAGCCACGCAGCCCCATGCCAAGCTCACCTCTTGCAACCGTGGCTATAAATCACCTCTACGGCACTGTCCTTGGGGTTATCCAGGCCAGGCTGGGGGCAGACATCCTGCCCGCTGCCCCCCCAGCTTGTGCTGGGAGGGGAAGGCTGGTGCCCAATACCAGCTGCTGCTGAGAAACAACAGTTGTTATCCAGGGGTTTCCCTGGATCAGAGACTCCCCAGAAATGCAGCTGGGATAGATAACAGATGCACTGCATAAGTCCTTGCTCAAACTGTCACCTTCCGGAGTCTGATTTAGTGCTAAATATTGAAGTGAAAGATAAATCCAAAAACCACGGACTGGCCCAGCCAACCCTCCACTAAACTTACACAGCTGACAGACCTAAGAGGAGTACTGCAAATATCTCAAGGTCAGAAAAGCTTTTCTGCAACCTTATTTTCTTTTATTAGGTCTTTTAGCCCTATTAAAATGTACTAGAGAGGTTTTTATGTAGGGACTAGCAAAACGTTCAGTCCAGTCTTTTTCTACTGCTGCAACTCTAATGACATCTTTAGAGTTATCGCTAAGCAGAAAGCAGGTTACTCTACTGCTCCCTTACAAACAAAATAAACCCCAAAGCCATCATTATGCAAATCAAAGAAGAAAAGAGCCATTTAGCTGTGTTAAGAGAGGACAGTCTTGGAAGAAGAGTCAGGAGCTTGAGGAGGAGCACCTTGCCTTGCCAGCTGACACCCCTGCGATGCTGCGGGTGCCACTGAACTGGGAGGGACTGGCCGGGGCAGTGGGGAAGGTGGCGCAGGAGCTGATGCTGGCTCGCAGAGGAGGTGGTGGGTACGTAACATCTGAGTTAGAGCTCTGAGGTGGTACTGGGGCACCCAGGGTGAGCAGGGCTTCACATCACACTGCCGTGAAAGAAACTTGTGGTTTGGATCTTGCAGTTACAAATTTAAAGTATTTCCCACAGATCAGTTGAAAGGCCTGTGTGCTTCTTCACGTCACCCCCCATTTACTCTCCAAGCCCCCAAACGCAAAGAAATCCCCCAACCCAGCTGAAACACCATTTCTCTACATCAACAGTTCAGATAATAATTTCTTCAGCACAGAGCACGACGTCACCCCATACGGGGCTGCTCACGGTGGATTTTGGGACCTGGGAACATGCAGAGCCTGTGGCAAGGCTGGAAATGAAACCTCTCCTGATGCACGACGTTGTTTCTAGGAGAATATTTCCTTTGTTGTCCTGGCAGGCAGACGAATCGGGGCCCATGGGTGGAAGGGGCCGGGTACCCGGCTGCAGAGGTGAGTGTAAGCAGGAGGCAGAGGCTGGAAAGGGGATGCTTGTGCCCAAGCACGATGATGCACAGCCACTTCAGCTGCAATAAAGATTAAAGAGTGAGATTAGCACCTGCTCAGGTGTCTGCTAAGGGTTGTCTTTTTTGCCTTTTGCATTCTTTTGGGCGGGTACATCTGCCTTCCCAAACCTTGAAGACCAGACTATGAAAGATGTTCTGGTTCTGCGACGACTTTGAAGATGTGGACCAAAGCCTTCAGTCAGGGGATACTGGAGGCAAGAGAGGAAAAATACATTTTTTCTGCAGGGGATGAAATAAAAAATCACCCTGTGTTTGCTCGGCTCTTCTGAGCAAATGAAGCGTTGTCTCTTGAAGCAGAAGTGTGGAAGGAGGCAGGGCTAGGCTGGGCACAGGGGTGGAAAGGGAGGAGCGAGATGTCAGGGGAAGGTTACAGATCTGATAGTGCTGGCAGCACGCCCCCAGCCCAGCTCTGACACATGAAAGAGGATTTTATCCAGCTTGAATACATTGCCTGCAGCTTCAGTGCAGATCACGCGGATTAATGGCTTGAAATTAAACCTCTGCTCATGCAAAAGAGCAGTGTGAGTTTCCAGCGGAACATTTCTCTCCTGGCAGGAGAAAGCCACTGCCGTGTGGCATTTGCACAGCGGGCTGCTGGTGGGCAGGCATCTATGGAAGAGCAACTAAATCACTCCTTTCCCAGCTGCAGTAATATTTCTCCCCACTGCACATTACAGCTGAGCTCCTCTGACTCCCACTACAATGGCTGAAACTCAGCGAAGACAAACAAACCAAGAAGTGCCTGCTCCGTGCTGCCACCCGGACGTCAGGTCAGCTCTACCCAAACCAGGGTTAAACAAGAGGAATCTTGTCGGGTTCTACATACCGAGATGTTCAAGAGCTTCACCTCTTTCTGCTCTGCCAATGCTGGTGCTGATGTCAACGCCTCCTGCAGCAGTAAGGCCACAGAGAAAGAGTAGTTGCTCTGTACAACACAGAACAATGACCAGCGTTGGGCTGGAGAAACCCAACTGTGTTCTCATGCTAAACATGTCAGTTTTTTTTCTCCTCCAGCTCCCTGGATCAAAGTTTGGTAGGGTGATGGCTCAGCAAACTCTGCCTTAGCAACTCTAGAGGGTGTTTCTCGATGACGGAAGGATATTGACCACTTGGAGCGAGTCCAGAGGAGGGCCACAAAGATGATCAGAGGGCTGGAGCACCTCTCCTATGATGAAAGGCTGCGAGAATTGGGCTTGTTCAGCCTAGAGAAGAGGAGGCTCCGAGGAAACCTCATTGCAGCTTTCTAGTATCTGAAGGGGCTACAAGGGTGCTGGGAGAGGACTTTTTACAAGAGTCTGTAGTGATAGGACAAGGGGTAACGGGTACAAATTGAAATCAGGGCGGTTTAGATTAGATATCAGGAAGAAATTCTTCACCGAGAGGGTGGTGAGGCACTGGGACAGGTTGCCCAGAGATGTTGTGGATGCCCCATCCCTGGATGTCTTCAAGGCCAGGCTGGATGAGGCTTGGAGCAACCTGGTCTAGTGGAAGGTGTCCCTGCCCATGGCAGGGGGGTTGGAACTAGATGATCTTTAAGGTCCTTTCCAACCCAAACCATTCTATGATTCTATGACAGCTACACTTCAGGGAACGGTGTTTGTGGTAGTAACACCCGCCTGTGCCCTAACTCACCGCTGGCCTGGTCTGCAGTGCCCAGGTCGGAGCAGCAACTGAGAGACACGGAGGAAGTGAGGGTGAGACTTGTTTTTTTCCAGCCCAGAGAGAGACAAAGTGAAGGACCATCCTAGAAATAGAGTTTCATGCTTACTGAACCCTGAAAGGGTCTCCAGGCACCAGAGGCTGTAATGTGAAGCTCTCATCAGCTCTTCTGTGGTTAAAGCAGAACGTGAGGAGTAACAGATAGGAGAAGGTGCAAACCCAACCCACTGAAACCCTTGCATGGACACCTCCACATGCTGATGATCCCAGAGAGGCTGCCCCCAGCAAGAGGAGACTCTGACAGTGTTTCTTAGCTCAGTAGCCCTGAAGTAGCCCTGAACCTCAGTGATAAGCATGAACTGCCATGCAGAGGCCTGAGCACTGCAAGCAGGAGCCCAATTTCTCTTTCACTTCGATTCAAAACCACTGCCCAGAAGCCAGACGCAGGCCTGTGCGTCTCCTCCGCTACCCATGCCACTGTCAGGACGCAGAATAAGCCCGGCTGGGGTTTTTAAATGTGGCTGCAGGGTGTTTAACAACAACTTTCAGTTAGTAAGTTGTGAGGTGGAAGCGCCTGCAACCAGCACTCATTGCAGAGCAAACAAGGAGCTCTTGCTGTTCAAGAGCTCAATCCCAAAGGCAAGAAGCAATTGCAGGCTCTGTTTACCAGGAAGAAACATCTAATAAGGAAGAACATGCATGATCATTTGGATGCAGTTAAAAGTGTTTTAACAGCTTTCCCTAAAACATGATTTTTGCCCCAGGCTGACAGCTTTTCTCTTCTTGTCAGACACGGGAACAACAAAGGAGCCCGAGAGAGGGGAGAGTCCATGAACCTGCAGACGTGACTCTCCTCTGGCTTATGCCAGAGTTACCAGGAGTAACTCTGCCTTTTCAGACTCTGATTCTGCCGCTGCGTTACAGTGAAACTACAAATGTGGTTTTGCCTTTCATGGAAGAAGAATATCCCTTTTTCTGCCTAGTATCTTATATTTTCTGTTAGCACAGACCATCCCAGGGGCCTGTCCAGGGGAGAGCCACGTGGCCAGCGCAGCTCTGTGGGCACCCGCACAGGCTTCTTCTCCACTCCCTCCTCCCCTCCACTGGCTGGGATGCAGTCAGCTACATTTTTGTTATGATTACTTTAATTTTCATCAAAACCGGATGAAAACCCTTCCCCAGAGGCTACTGGCAAGGATAGGAATGGGAAATGCAGATGAGCGGTATCTACTAATAATTACACTGCATTTCCCAGCGAGTGGTTCCCAGTTGCACCACGGAGCCGCATAGCCAACACCATTAGTTCTCAGGATGATGTCTGGGCTGGGCAGTTGGTGTTCAGAGCCCGGCTGTCTCCTCTCTGCTTGCAGTGGTTTGTTTGGGTTTTTTGATTATTCACTGGTTTCAAACTCCAGAGATGAGCTGGTTTCTTTGTTTGTGCTAGGGGTTGTTTGGGGGTTTTTTTACAGATTTCATCTCTGGGATTTAGTGTTTTCCCCAGTGACAGGCCTCTTCTACATCAAAAGAGATTTTTCTACCACACTGAATTTATATACTCTGAATCTATTGACTCAATACAGCTGGACCGAGGAGGTCATCCTAAATATTTTTAACCTTTTCCTCTTGCAGACGGAGAATAAAATAGCAATCAAATATTTATTTTCAATCCCAGCAATCTAACACAGATGCCTTGGGTTTACCGGGGGCTTTCAAAGCTCTTCTAAATAAACTCCCAGATATCTTCTTTTTTTCCCTCGTTTTATTTGGAAGAACACGGGCATATGCTGTCCTTTTACTGTGGCACTTCCCAAGCTGTTTCTGACTGTTTACTCTCCCTGTAAAGTTTCTCAGCTATGAGGGCATTATAAAAACTCCCTCCATCACCTCCCACTTTTCCTTTCCTCCTCCCCTCATCCCACCTTCCTTCACTTGCAGATGCCTGGGAACAAACCGTGTATCATGCGTTCAGTGGCTCGGGCCATTAAAACCCAGCTCTGGTATTAGTGCTGTGGAAATGGAGAGCTTTCACCGCCACTCCAGAATGGTTTTTTATGGGTAATTGATGGGAAGCCACAGATGGCTGTTGACAGTGCGGAGAGATTAAGCAGTTTACTGCGCAGGGGAAGCCTGGCCAGTCCATCAGCCCTGCTTCAGTGGCCAATCTCTAAAGGAATAAATGATGCTCATAAACACATCATTTTTCTCCAAATCATTATGCGCTTCCTCGCTACAGCGCGGTCTTGCAGGCAGGGCCTGATCCAACACCCACGAAGCCCATGGGAGTCGTTCCTGCCAATCTGGCACAGATACACAAACTGTTTGGAGTCAGAATTACTGAAGAGTGGAGGTGCCTAGGGAGGAGCTCAGTGAAATTTAGACCTTCAAATGCAAAATTGCAATTAGAAAATGCCAGGTGTTCAGTATAATCCTCAACGTGCTGGACCATGATGTTCCCTGGGCATCTGAAGTTGTATCTCTGTGCTCCTAATCCCAGTTTCAAGCTCACTTCAGCTCCTTCTCAGCATGGATCGGAAAACAAAGCTGGAGGAGAGTTATCTGCTTTTTCCAGGGTACCTACTGCTACGAATACCTGCAGAACCCCCAGTGAAACTCATACTGCATTTCCTACCAGAAATAAAGGATGTTTTCCCACCCGCCCTTCTGAAGCCCTGCCGTTGTGCAGAAGAGCCTTTAACATCATCAGACCAAAGGGAGACGCAGCAGAAGAAGCAGCAGGACTCTGGTGCTGGGTACTTGGGGCATGCAGGAAAGCAGCCCTGTTCTCCTCAGTTTTACTTTATTGTCTTTACTGCTGCTGCTCATTTAAAGTCATGGCAGAAACCAAAATAATAATAATTAAAAAAATAACAATTACAGGTGAAGTCTCTCAAGTGCCAGAGCAGACCTGATGGGAAGATGGATTGTAACAGCTCCGCAGCATTTGGTGCCTGACTGATCTGTGCAGGATGGGGTTCACTGGGGACTTCTAGAAGTTGAAATCTGGTAGAGGTTTAATGAACAAAGGAGATAAATTCAGTCTCTACAATCCATTTTTGTCCTCTGATAAATATTGCCCTTGAATTTCATGCTATGCACTCCGCCAGGAAAAAAGCTAACGATCCAAGATGTAAACATTTTATTTCCTGTCTCCAAAGCTGAACACAACTTTAACCCTTGCCCAGCAAGCATCAGCAGCTGTCAAGAAAGCTTTTATGGACTTAAAGGGCAAGATCCTAGCCCTGATGAACTCAATGGGACTTTTGTCACTGCACTGGGGCATTTTGGGAAAAAAGAAATGAGGAAACCACCAAGGACAGAAATGTAATTGTTAACAGATACTACCCCCGCAGTGAGTGCAGGCTGGCCGAAGCAGAGACCCTGTAAGTCAGTGTGCCTGGGACATTCACCCTGCAGTTACAGTGAGACACGACATCCAAACGGGAAAAACTGATTTACTGGGCATTTTGTCTTCCAAAAGTGGGCAATCTAAGAGGAAGCACACGCTTTGGCTGGAACTGGGAGGGCGTTTACAGGAAAGAAGCTGTGGTGAGGAGGGCTTCTTTTAAGGTGAGTGGCAATCAATTCAGTACTGTTAATGGGGTGTGGTGCAATTCATCTCAGCCCAAAGCAGGTGCCTTTGGTTGGCCGGGTGATCCCCACCCTAAACTCCACCGTCTGTAAAAGCACCTGAGGGTGACTAGCTGAGATAGCCTTCTACGCCTGTAATGGGGGAGCCTGATGTGAGATGAATCTGACCCTTTGGGTGGGTGGGTAGGAATTAAACCCCATGTTCAACAGAGAAATTATGACCACTTCAATTTGGCACTCCCTTTATTCTCTGTAACCGCCCGTGTACCACCCCTGGGTGAAGGGGCTGTGCCAATGATCATGCAACCAACCACCTGGAAAAACATTCTTCAGGCTTGGCCAGAAGCCACAGCACTTAGTTTATCCCTGAATACAGAAGGATGCTGTTGCTTTCACCCTTTCCCAGGCTTTCGAGGATTTTCAGCACATGGGAGGTTTCAGCAGCTTGCGTGTGTACACATTATGGCCATCTTCCCTCCGTCTGCTGTTCTATTCTCGGAGATGTCTGAGAGCATGAAGGATGAAAAATGAGCAGCCAAGCCATTTCATTCAGTCCCAATCACCATTAATAGCAGAAGGGGCGGGGCGAAATGCCCTTGTATAATTTAAGCAATGGTTGGCTTAATGTTTCTGGTCATGACATGGAAGTATGCAGTTTATTATTCTTAGTAGGTGCAGGATTGTTTTTGACCTGAAGGATTTCTTGCTAACTGTGCAACCTCTGCCTCAAGGACTGAGTCCTCCTCTGCCTGTCTTGTCCAGATTCCTTTAAGGGATGCAGCCCAAGTCAAGATTGAGCAGCAATTTGGTTTTGTTTACTTGGCCAATTAAGGTCAAGTTAATGAAGCATCGGGTGGAAAACAGCATCTCTTGTTATGTTGCCACAGCAGCAATTACAGTTCTCTTGGAAGAAGGTTAAGGAATTAATTGCAGTGCTTCTTTAGATATAAAAAATCAGTAGAGGTTCTGTCTTAGCTGGTTTGAGAAACTCACTAACCCAACTGGGTTTGTGGGCAACACTTATTGACAGCACAGTGGAATAAGTTCATTTTGTATTCAGACATTGCTGGTGTTTGAGGGAGGACGTGTTGGAAAAGCAGGAGCAGCAGGAAGACAAGTACTGCTAAAGGGATGGACGTGCTTGCTGGAGCTGCTGGCCTTCATCTGACCACATCTCAACAAGACTGATGGCCTGCTGAGTCAGAAAAGCCTCAAGAGCATTCTGAATGATTTAGAGAGCAAACACAGGATGATCATGTCCATGATACTCAACTGACCAAGGAGAGCAAACAAGTGGAGCAACTCGGAGACCTCTGCTCCATCCTCTCCCTAACCTCTGCGAGAAACCTGGGCTGCTTCAGTGGCGCCTCTGCAGTGGAATCAGTGCAATCTTACCCTCCCCACCCCAGGTGCTTGTAACTCTGATGCGGGTGGCTGATGTCACCACCCAGCTGCTGGTGACAAGAGCAGACTGCTCTTATTTTACTGCCTGAACAAAATGCTCTGTTAAGCTGGAAGTTGAACTAAGACTTCATGTCAGACGCTACCAGGAGGCTGGCATGCTGGGTTGTGATGCCTTGGGAAGACACCAGGACATGCCCTAAAAGTTGTTGCAAGTACCAGGAATTACGCAGTGCAAGTTTATCCTCTACCTGTAGAACTTACCTGCTCATCTGCTGATTTGGCTCTTGGTGCCAGATCTGAAGATCAAATCTGAGATCTCATACCATGGGAGCGGGTGAGCCTCTCTAACCTGGGGAGGTTTTACAGCCAGCAATGAAAAGTCTTAAGGAGAATCCCCTGAAATGCTGAGTAAGACAGTGAGAGGATCAAGCTATCTCATTTTAAACATTACAAGTACATTGCCTAACCAGGAACATTTGCAAAACTCTTTGTAGAGGTTAGCACCAGAAAATTTTACCCTGCAGGTAGCTTTAGAGTAGATGAAAAAGCTACACCGTCAGCCCTAAAGTGCGTTTTTCTTCTTCCATCAGCAAAGTCACACCACAGCAAACTTCCAGGGTCACTTAGAGCATGCTGGACATTTTCTTCACAGAGAAAACTTAACAAAATCGGCTTGGTTTGATTTTGGATTTCTCTGCTCTGGATTATTCTAGCTCAAGAATGCTGAAAAGGTGTATTTAGAAAGCGCTAAGGATTCACCACCTTAAAAATAGACTTTTAAAATGTATTTTTAGGTAGAGTCCCTAAATTGCTAAGTCATTCACTACTTCATAGAAAACCAGCATTCTTGCTAATGCTGATCTTCAGCCCAAAGCCCTTGAACTTCTGTCCTGGCCACCACAGCTACAGTGGTGAGATTAGCGCTCTGCTTTTCGCAGTAGTCTTTGTAATATTTAAGGACTGTTAGAAAGTCCCTCCTCAGTCTTCTCCCCCTGCAGCTGAACAGCCCTGCTTTGGGGAGGGTAAGGAAGGAAGCAGCGACAGCCTGTATTTCCACCCATCACAGAATGCTGCGTTAAACAAAACAGGTTCGCAGAAGCAAACAAGCAAGTGAAGTGCCACTGGGCCCAGTGACTTCATCCGAGGCCCTTTGTACCTATTCCCAAAGACAGTCATTAATTACATCATTATCTGCTATTTTTGACTCCTGGTCTCTGACTCAGTGCACAAGATGAACCTGCCCTGGGCAGTGACAGAGGCTGTTGCCTGCAGGATTCTCTGGCATTAGGAAAAAAGAAAAAAAAAGAAACAACAAGAAAAAGAACTAGAAAAGGCATGTTTGAAATGGAGGAGAGATTTCTGAGCAACTGCAGGCAATGTTCTCCCCTGCTTCCTCCCGCCACTCAATACATTATAAATGCACTTGCTCTGCACTTGCTGGGGAAAGCAGCCTAAG
>NW_010241602.1:12071-47183 GCF_000690775.1 Eurypyga helias
ACTTTTATCTGGCAGGTTTTGTTTTTCAGAGATGGGTAGAAAGCAGTTCATTTTTAAATTAAATAGATAAAAAGGCATTTCTGAGTTGGGATCAAAAGCTGTAAAAAAGAGGATTCACACAGCATGGCCACAGCCATGACCTTCATCATTGCTTATGTCCAGTCCATTTGTTAGTTATCTGACTTGGTAGTGTGTGAAACATCTGTGGGTGTTTCTGCAGTGACCTTCATGGCCTGAGCTCTATCAGTCATCTGCGACAGGGACTAATGTTTGCCAGCCACAGAGGTGAATCCCTGCTTTCAGCTTTCCCCCTCCCTCCCCAAGGAATAAACCTTCTGCATAATTTTCATAATCATTATATTCTGCTGGAAAATCTTATGTAAATAAAATTTCAACATGCCTCACAAAGCATTTACTGATGTTGATAAATTTCTTGGGGAGTCTAACCCAAATATTCATTTTTCATTTCTATACATTTTCATTCTGATACCGAAGGAAAACCTTCTTCAGGATGGAAACTCCGAGCTCAAGCCAGCTCCATGTGCAGACCCTGCTCTCCGCTCTCAATCTCCCCTCCTCCCAGGAAAGCGTCCCTCAAGAAACAGTCTCCCCATCTCCCCGGAGTCTGGCTTCACTGGCTCCACCTGAATCCCTCCCAGACCATGGCCTGATCCCACAGCCGGTCTGCTCTCACCTCACTCCTACTCTAAACATCCTCAGTTTTGCTACAGAACATCCCATTGCTTCGATTTGCCTCCTGCCACTTGGCTCATGCCAGCACCACCGAGAGCCTCTTGGTCAGTTTTAAACAGTCGATGCCTCCTTCCAGAGTGCTCTGAGCAACTCTGAAATAAGATGTCTCTCCTGCTGGATTTTATTTCTTTGTCAGAAATCGATCTTCTCTTTCCTTTCCCTGACTGTTCTTAACAGAGCTTGAAATTAATGCTCTGCCGTCTGTCGGCTTTCTCCTCTCCGCTCCATGCCGTGCCGGCTCTGCAGCACCAGCTGCAGGGGGACCAGATCTCCTGGTTCCTCAGGGTGCCTGGCACAGGGCTCTCTGTGCCCTCGGGTTATTTCACCTCCTGGGGAACATCTCACCCTGCCCGTGGGATGGGAGACCCTATGCCTGGAGCTTCCAGACTAGCTGGAATGTGTTTGGAGAATACCTTCTCTGCCCTAAAAGGCGTGAGGACAGCAAGGCTGCTTCCATGACAACAAACAGCATGGTCCCAGGCCTTCCTCATGGCCTCAAGATGCTCTTTCTATCCAGAAGGAGAAATGGCTTTGGATGCTGCCAAAAAGAGTCGCCCCCAGAAGCTCCCGCTTTAGCACATGGGGTGTATGTGGCCCAGCGAAGGGACCGTGACTGGGGGCACCTCGTCTCAGCCACGGAACCTGCACTGGCCACAGGTTTTACTGAGAACCCAGCTGAGAGGGATCCCCGAGGAGGGGAAAGCCGCATGCAGAAGAGCAAAGATCTGTTACAGAAGGAGAATGTTTGAGTAAAACTCCCCAGGGGCTGCTGGAGCTGATCAAAATAATACTAAAAATGCAATTTTCCCAGAAGGAATGACTCCCTGTACAGTCCACAGGAGCATTCGTGTGCCAAAATACACCCCGGTGCACAGTTTACTCTGCAGTAGTTTTCAACAGAAAGCACCAGCGCCTGTCTGAGTTGCAGAGCTGGGGAAGATATTCGCTTCCTTTGGCCTTTCCCAAAAATTAGGTAATAAGAAGGAAGGAAACCAGTTTTCTTCTTTATGTCAGCGAGCATTTCACAGTGACTTCCCTTCCCACAAGCCGGGTGCCCCCAGCCTGGCTCCAAGTCCCACGATGTGGTCTGGCCACGCTCCCGGTCATTCTCTGCTGCGGGGCTGGCGATTGAGCAAGTGCCCTTTTGCCTGGAGGCAGGGGGTTCAGTTCTGTGCTAAAAGAATGAAAAGCCATCTCAACCAAACAGTGCTCTTTCCCATTTTTAAAACCCAAATAAAACCAAAAATAACTTGGTTGGCAATATGAGGTAGAAATTTTCAATTTTCAGGGAAAAAATGTTCCATCTTTTCTTTGAAAAATTCCTTGGAAATTGAAACATTTACCTGAAAACACAAAAAGGAGGGCAAAATGTAGTGGAGTTTGTTCTTCAATCCTTTTTTTTTTAACAGAAGAAATTTAAAAAACAAAGAATTCTGGGATGGGCTCTGAAAACACTGGCCTTGCAGAGCTTATACACAGATTAGGAGACTTTCCAAAGCCACCTGGACTTGTTCTTGTGTGATCTACTCTGGGTGATCCTGCTCTGGCAGGGGGGTTGGACTAGATGATCTCTAGAGGTCCCTTCCAACCCCTTCCACTCTGTGACTCTGTGAATAGGACAAGAATGTTATTTAGAGAATAGGGAAACAGGAAAAATTTCCCTCTGAAATGCTTCACAATGCCTTCCCTAGACCTGACATTGCTGGTTTGTTTCTTTTCACATCCCTTGCTGTCTGATTGGGTTGCTAACAGCCTTTGGGGGAATCACCATCTGCTACAGTCGCACCCCACTCCTGCCTCTGTCCAGGTGGCCGAGTGCTCCATGGAGTGTGGGGACGACACCGTGGGTCTGGGCACTCTGCAGCTACAACCAGAGGGAGGGCCGCAGTGTCACTGTTGGGGTTCACTGACTAGAAATAGGAAGCAACCAAGGCACTTCCCACGTGCCATGGCAGCAACTAAACACGCTCAGAGTAGTGAAATTACACCTTTCTGTTCAGGGCAGGGTGGCCTCGGGCTCACACAGCTTTCTGCAGCCTGGGGAGCAGGAGGTGTGTCGGCAGGGACCATCCTTCCCTTCGCCCTTCACTCCTGGGGGGTCTTTGGCTGCAGGTGCCTCTTGCCCTGCCACTAGCAGGGACGCTTGCCACAGGCTTGCGATGGACAAGCTCCTTCCTACCTTTCCCTGTTTCCTTTTTCCCTTTCGCAATCTATTTGCCTTTGCTAGGATGCAGCCAAGAATTTAATGCACTGACATTTTTCTGTTTGTTTGAGTTCACTGTTCCGATCTGTTTACACTTCTCATTGAACATAATGGCTTGAGAGATTAGGAGAGGAGTTAATCAGACCTAGGTCCCAAAAAAATCTGTTGAAATGCTCCAGTGAGTTCATCGAGTTTGAAGTATGGATTTGAAAGGACCACACCAAGCTGTTTGCTTGAAATGTGTTTGTGATGCTGAGCTCACTTCAAAGGAAGCACGGCTGAAATTGCTGGATGCGCTCCGTGGGGGACATGTGAAACCAGTGGGAGACTGATGATCAACAGAGCCTACCTCAGGAATATCTGCAGGCTAGAGGGACAGGTTCAACCGTCCTCATCAAAATACAGAGCAGATTTAAGGGCGTGGAAGCGAGCATGGAGCCAGCTGGGACCTGAGGAAAGCGGAGAGGTTACAAATGTAACTGCATCCTGTTACCCAGGATGTGTAACAGACGGCACAGTATTACTTTGAAGAACGTATGGAAAAGCAACAAACCCCTTAAAATTTCTCCACTATACCCCTGCAAGTTACTCCACACCTGAAAAAGACTGACTTTCCCATCTATCTCATATAAACGGCTTCTTCTGGGAGACTGACGGCCACTCGGACACATCAAGCACTGCAGGTCCCCCTTTGCTTTATCTGGAAAAGATTGTTTGGTTAAGATACTTTTTATGCAGATATTTTTCTTGGCTTCAAGAAGTGTGCTATAGCAGCAAGTTGAAAAGCAAGCATTCACAAACTCATCACGTCCTTGAGCAGAGACACACTAGCTGGAGATGGCCAAAAAGCAAATTTGTAAGAAAATCCTTTTTTTTTTTCGCTTGTTGATTTTGGTCCAAATTGAACTGAAACCAATACTACTTTTTTAAAATTTATCACAGAGTAGAAACTCCCACGGTTTTGCAGCTGCTGCTGTGAAAGTACTATCCCCATCAGCTTCACTGAGGTTGGAAATGGAAAAGGCTATGAATGGGACTGAACGCTGCTGGGCCAGATCCTGCACATCCCCAGAATCCCTGTCCTTGCCACAGACCTGCCTGGCCCGGTGGCTACCAGCCCGCAGCTCCCTGTACTCCTGGCTCTTGAGCTAACTGGACAGAAATGTCACAGAGCCTGGCCTTGGGCTTGGCCAAACAAATTAGAAGCTCAGAAGTGTTAAATGAGATAATTGGTGCTGCGTGAAATGGTGTTTTTCATGAGGACACTTGGTTTCACCAGAGAGTTTTTGACTGGCTCTAACGCGAGCCCTGCCACTGCCAGCTGGGATGAGCCTAAACTGGGCTTTTACAAGCAGCTGAAAGCGCCTCGTTATGAGAAAGATTGGACTGAGATCAGAAAAATTGGAAAGAAAAAATAATAAAAGCAATAGTGGGACTGAGTTAGGAGGGAAGATTAAAGGAATGGAATACCTATAGTGTGGCTAAACAGCAAGTAGTTCGGAAAGGTGAGATGAGAGAAATCTGTGCATTTGAAGGCTGCGAGTCTGCAGAAGGGAAGACTGATTTGGTGGATACTCTCAATCCTGAGGGTATTGGGGAGGAGGAAGAGTATCTGGAAATGGGGGGGCAGAGAGTCAACTCATAAGGAGCTCTGGGAAGAATGGACACCATCTCTAGGCAGCACCTCTTCCTCTTGATGCACCCTGGGAGATGCGGCAGTGTCCATCCTGCTGAGCCAGGCTGGGGCAGGTGCCACAGAAAGGGCTGCTACTCCAACAGCTCTTCCTCGTGGCTTCGACATTCAAGATTTATGGGGAGATTCATTAACTGGCCTGGTTTACATCTGCTTGAATACCTGCCCTTGCAGTCCCCTGTGCTGCAGGGAGTTTGCAGCAGCATAATTCACCTGCCAGCTGCACCCTGTCTGCTGCAGGAACCTGTTCCCCATCTATCTTTTCCAGGCCCACCTTAACCAAGTCTCCACCACTTCCCACTTGTCCACAACCAACTCCTGATATTCCCTAATTAAACGGCAAGCTTGCCTTTCACTCTGATGGCCGTACGTTTCCTTTCAGGTTGCTTTTACCTTAACTGCATCACCTGTGGCCAGCATGAGCCTCCCTTGAGGGCAGGCGAGCTGGAGAAGCCACGTGCCCTGCTCATCCTCCCAGCCCGGCGAGCTCCTTCGCTCATTAAACAGCAATAGACCCAAACACAAAGAAAGTGTGTACATCATTACAGCTAAACATGTTTTCTTCTTTGGTTTTGTTTTCTAAGGGATATGTTTGGGGACTTGTATAATGAGGAGCTCGTTGGCTGGGCAGTTAGAGAGCTAAAGGCAATGAGGCAAAGAGATATAAAAAACGAATGGATCAACAAGCAACATCCTTGCTGTACAGGAGTGCGGTGATGCCCCCTCCCACCTGCACACACGACAGCGGCAGTCGCACGAGGTCACAACCATCCGTCTGGCTTAACTGGCCCCATTAGTACAGTGCCTGAGCACCCCCAATCCTTCCCGTCCTCACAAGGGGCCCTGGGAAGTGCTACTACCTTCAGCCAAAGGAGGAATGGAGCTTTGTTCCAGGAAGATCTCTGTGTGAGTGAAACATTGTTCTGTCTTAAGATGTGGCAAAAATTGTCGTGAATTAAACAAAACCAAAGCAATTCCTCTGGTGCAAGAAGCAATCAAAATGCTGCGACTGGTTTTGGTTTCAGCATCTCAATTTGGTTTTCCTAGTCTAAGTAAACTAAAAGTTTTGATCAGAAAGCCCTTGATTCAATGCTCAGAGACTACTTATTTAAAAGCTGAATTGTTTGGACTACAGCGGATCTTTCTGAAGACAAATCTCAAGCCAAGCGAGGTTTCAAATCTGCCTCTTTTGGATGGTCACAAACTGGCATTTTTTTGAAAATTCACTGAAAAATTTCCGGTGGCCACAGACTTCATTTCCAGTTTGTGACTCCTGAATGTACCAAAGTAGTGCAGAAGGTGTGTTGCAGTCCAAATGTAGAAGTCTGGGTGTTTAAATGGTTAAAAAAATGCTAAACATAGATTAAAAGAAGTCCTAACCACTGCCGTATCTTCCCCTTCTCTCCCAATGTCCTGCTTCACATCGAGGTGCTGCTGGACACCTTTGGTCATTTGTAGCTAAAACTCATTTTTAGGAAGAGGGAAGCTGGTGTGTGACTATCTGGAGCAGTGTCAGCAGTTCCCGCGAGCCAAAGTTTATACCATGTGCAAGCGGAAGTCTGCAGAACAAGCAGTGGTAAAAATTGGATTGAGGCATCACACTGTAAAACTTAATCTCCCATATAGAGACTTAGTCTACCATAAAAGAAACAGTGCTGGAGGATGTAAGAAAACACGGGACCCTAGGGATGATTTAATGTCCTAAAGACATAAAGACATAAGCCACCGCAATGCAAAAATGAGCTCAGTAACATCGAGGCGATTACATTTCAATTGGTTATGTGTACTCTACATAAAACACAATCAAAACACTTGTTTTTAAAGGATGTAAATGCCATTCTCAGGCTGAGTGGAACCACTTTTACTGATGTAGAATCTTAAACATCATTTTAGACTTTAAAGTTGAGTGATGCTCCCTCCGTTCAGCCAAGCTGCCCAGGGAATCTGGAAAGGACCATGCAAACTTTACTTCAGCAGTGTTGATGTGAGACCTGGCAGCTAAGTCAGGAAAACCAGGTTCATTTTCTGTTATAGACTTTGTGAGTAGATTGAAAAAAAGCTATTTAATCCCTGGCTGCCCGTTTATGGCTTTGCTGCCTGGGCTCTGAGTAACTCCTGGCTGTCCTGCTTGGATGCAGGTCCTGCGGGGATAATCGCACCCATCTGGAAGGTCTCCCCAGGCATTGAGATGATCAGCCCAGGACTGACTTTCTAAAATGAGCAAGTTGCTCATTCAGCAACTTTGAACCCCACAGCCTGTGACCTATACAGGGCAGTTTGCAAAATGTGCCCCTCTATTGTCTTTTTTAAGGACCACCTTTACACAGCGGTCCCTGATCTTCTGCTTTTTGTGTGGGGAAAGTCTCCTCAGGAAGGGCAGATGATGGAGTCTCCAAGGAGGGCCTCCAGGCAAGGAAGTCTAAAAGGTAGTTGCTGAAGTTAGGGAAGAGTAAAGACTCTCCTGTGTCCTCCTCCTTTCCTTGATCACCCCATATCTAAAATTATAAAAACAAACTTCCTGTGCTCGGTGAACATTTCTGAGACCTCTTGCTGGGAGCACTGAGAAGAAGTGTACCTATTGCTACAACCTGGGAGGGATGTGTAATGAAACAGTATTTCAAGAAACAAACACACTTTTTCCAAAATGGGAAGATCTAAGTGAGAATGAGTCACCCTTGGAAAGGGAAATAATCTGTAGTCAAAATGGGGCACTTAATTTCCAGTTTCTTGTTTGATGTAACTCTGGTTTTACGCTATTGTTTTAATGTAACACAGTGAGGTGTAATAAGAATTTAAATAATACAGAACGTGATAAATATTTTATAGGTGTTTAATATTTATATATTACATTTGCTTTTTCAAATCATCCTGCTTCAGTAGCACAGAATGAAGCATTTCCAGAAGGGGGTTCTGACGTTTCCAAAATGAAGTTTCCGCTTGGTGAAATATTTCTGAATTTCCCCTTTCGTTCTGATGAGAAGGGAAAATGAAAGTCAAAGTGTTGAACTTCCCCAAAGACAGGAGTCTGGGTCTGTCGCTCGTTTTGTAATGCTGCCTTTTCCCAGGAGGCTGTGAGAGAGGCCGTTCTCTGTACCATCAAGGCTTCAAGAACATCTTCAGAGGGCTTAAACAGAGCCATGGGAGACATTTCGTTATTTAAATGCCATAGATTTCAGTGGGAGAGGGCTGCCCAAGCACCTCTGCAACTACAGCAGTATGAAAGTACTGCTCCCTACATTCCTACCTTCTAGCGCGGCAGCAGGTTTACGTTTAGCTCCTCTACATGACCAGGCTAGCTCAAAGACCGTGAACCCAGCAACATTTGGGGTGATGTTGCCATAGGGCAGATAAAGTCAGCAGTGCCTACATTAGTCTTCAGACGGAGGGTTTCTGCTCCCGTGGCTGCTGGGAAGCAGGATGGGTTTGCAGCCTCTGGCTGCTCAGCGTGGAGCCCTAAACCCCAAGGCCCCACAGCCCTTCCAGCAGTGCAGTGCATCCTCCTCTCCCAGAGCAGCCATGGAGGAGCTGGTGTCATTCAGACCACTGCCAGGCTAAACCCTCTCCATGTGCTGCCTTTTGCTTATCCGTTGTGGCTCTGCAAGGCCAGGCTTGGTCTTGCCTTACCAGAGGGACGAGAGTTTTGGTTTTGGAGCTGGTTTGTGCCACAGCTCCACAGAGGAAGGGCAGTCCTGCACCAGGAATAGCTGTGCCAAAGCAGCTGAACTGCCCTGGCCCTGGGGCTCCCGGCTCAGGGAGACTGCAGTCGTGCTCCGTGCACGAGGCGCAGCCTCACGCTCTTGAGCAAGCAGGTATGTGAGCACAGCACACCACAGAGCACGTGCAGTACCCTTAACTCTGCCCCACAGAAGCAGAAACTCCCTTGCACCTCCTTCGCTTTGCTGCCCCTTCCAAATAACACCCCTACTTTCTTTCCCTGCATTCACCATCCAGAGCCAGCGCTGTTACTAGTCATGGAGACAGAAGATTTCATCTCCTGGAGCTGCTTTAGTCGGAGGAGAAGAGAACTAGATGGGCCTGGGGGCTGAGCAGCACTGTGTGTCCCTCAGTCGTTGTTCAGTCCCTAGTTCTAACAGCCTCAGCATCCACCTCTAACCCAAACACATGGAAAAGACAGAGAAAACATTAAGCAAGAAGAAAAGCTGGAAGAAAAAGAACTATTGACCCCCATAGGGAGCTAGGGATTGGCCTTACCCCACAAATCCAAAGTGTCAGCAGAGACCCTGGGGAGTGGATGGGGCAGGAAGAGCAGGCAGTGAGTCTGAGCCCTGGGCCTGGCAAAAATTACTCCTGAATAATTAAACAGGTAGGAAACACCTTCAGAGACAGAGGAATGACCCATACCTTGTCATGACTGTCTGCTTTTTGTAATATTACCCCATCCCAAACTTGGCACCCCCCTCAGACACAGCATCATTTCATCCATCAGCAGCACCACAGACGGGGACAGGAACCAGCCGTCAGCCCCAGCCCCGCCATCGAAGCTCCGCATGCGTGGAGCAGGGAGTGATTCGCTTCTGATGAACGTAAAAACCTGCCGCTGCAGATTTCTGCCTGGGGAGAACTTCTTCCCTTCAGATCTTTGCCTTATGGAGAACTTTGTTTTCAAATGAAAATGCAATAAGCTTATGCTGAAAGATTAACCAGGTGCTGGCTCAACCAAGAAGGCACTGCTGGCACTCTGGGAAGTCGGTGGAGGTTACAGTCGCAGCAAACCTCCTGCCTCTGACTGCTCCAGGACCCAGCTTTTGCTCCCAGTGTCACATCCATCACGCATCTTGTTCTCCATCATTTTTATTATTAGGGCCTTCTGAACAAAGAACAGCTCCAGGATGATTGTTCTGAAGACACCACAACCTCCAGGCAGGTCAAGATCCCCTCTATCCATGGCCCCAGACCACTCCCCCAGCCACTGGCCAAACTGGATTTATTTATGTGGAAAGAAGAAACATTGACAGGAATTAGCTGCATCTGGGGTCTTGTGATGGAAGTGTCTGGGCTGTAGCAGAGGATGCTCTTAGATGTTTTACAATCCTTCCTCAATAGATGGGTTATCTGATCACAGGCTATTTCCATGGCTGAAATTACACATCTGTTCACAGGAACTGTGTGCTGGTTTGGGCTGCGATAGAGTTAATTTTCTTCACAGCAGCTGCTATGAGGCTGTGTTCTGGATTTGTGCTGAAAACAGTGTTGATAACACAGGGGTGTTTTTTCATTATCACTGAGCAGTGCTTACACAGAGTCAAGGCCTTTTCTGCTCCTCACCCCACCCCATTGGCGAGTAGACGGGGGGTTCACAAGAGGTTGGGAGAGGACACAGCCAGGACAGCTGACCCCAACTGATCAAAGGGATATTCCACACCATACGATGTCATGGTGAGCATATAGAGCTGGGGGAAGACGAAGGAGGGAGAGGATGTTTGGAGTGATGGCATTTCTCCTCCCAAGTAACCATTACACACGATGGAGTCCTGGCGGGGATGGCTGAACCCCTGCCTGCCCACAGGAAGTGGGGAGTCAATTCCTTGGTTTGCTTGTGTGCAGCTTCTGCTTTACCCCTTAAACTGTCTCTACCTCAACCCACCAGTTTTCTCCCTTTTATTCTTCCAATTCTCCCCCTCATTGTGCCGTGGAGGGAGCGAGCAAAAGGGGTTGTGTGGGGCTAGGAGTGAGTGAGGGCTGAGTGGTGCTTAGTTTGCAGCTGGGGTTTAACCACGACAAACTGCTCGCTGCATTCCGCAACACCCAGCTCACGATTTCCGGAAGGAAACGCCTTTTGTAAATTGCTCCTTTATCCTGATTTACATCAGGCAAATATTGGATTTCCTTCTTTTCAGAAGTAGCAAATGCATTAGGGCATGTGGGAGAAGATACAGGGCTACTACAATGGAGCAGCAAATAGATGTGCAGCGCTCAGAGAATGGGAATGACAGAACTGCATTTAGGAGCTAACACATAGCCCAGTTGTGCTGGAAGAGAGCTCATTTGTGTTTATCTATTTGCTGGATGTTTTGTGGGATTTTGGAGAGGTTTATATTCATGGATTTCCCTTTGTATTCCAAAACTTGGCAAATGAGAAACATGAAGAAAGGGAGAATAATAAGTCAACCATGAACTTGGGATTTCAGCTTTTCATACTCCTAAGAGAAGTGCAGAAAGCAGAAACCAATCCTTCTGTTTTCAAGCCTGAGGGCAGTCTCTGCTTGAGGATATTTTCTATGGTTATTCTTGATAGAAAAAGGGACATTTCATCATTTCTGAGCCCAAGAATCTGCTGCTGCATATTGTCAGCTTGTGGCTGCCTGTCTGCCTAAAACTAGTCACAATCTGTACCCTGATTCTCTTAGAGCTGCAGAATCTTTTCATTCCCATGCATTGCCTTATTTTTCCCAGAAGAAGGCAACAAAAGGAATTTGTTATCTTGTTATTAATCATGTTTATTACAAGAATGCCTAAGGATCAACCAGGATTAAGTCCCTGTTGTGTTCAGTACTGTGCAAGTAGAGAGCTGCAGGAAAAGGTATTGCACAAAGAGCTCCTCTTCCCGATTTTGCGTAGATGAAGCGATACATTATGCAGCCCCTGTGGCCCATCCTGTACAAATGAGCTTTGAGGTAGGACAAGGAGCAGTTGGCTTAATTCCTAACAAGGGAGATTTTGGTCAGACATGGAGGAAAACTTTTTTGCAATGAGGCCAATTAAATACTGAAATAAATTGCCTGGCAAAGGTGTAGCAGCCCCATTACTGGAGTTGTGCAGAATGGATTAGACATGCATCTGAGGATGGAAATGCTCCTTTCTTTGGCAGAGCAAAGACCCCCTGAGGTTCCTCCCAACCATGATTTTCTATGATTTTAATGACTGTTATGATCAACCAATGTTTATGCCCTTTATGCTTCATCCTGCCCCCTGACTTCCCAACACTGTGAAACTGTCTTGGCTGAGCCAGGCTTAGCAGGAACATCTCCAACCTTCTCTGTGGGTTTCCCCATGGCGCAGTACACCACAAGCCTCACATTTTTGTTCTGTCTGTGCAATTTATTAAATAAATCTTGGTCCATTCCTACATCTTACTTCCTTATACCAGTCTCCAGGACACACGGGAGAAAAAGCTTAGCCCCAACCCCTGGCCCTTCTCACTGGATGTTTATGGGCAAAGACCCGGCAGCACAACATACATCTCCACATTTTTTCTAAAATAATCAGTTTTGGCACCTCTCATTTGTGTTCCTGTATGGGGATGCTCTGTTATCTGCACCACAGCCAGAGGAAGGGTATTCATCCCCCAGAGCTGCAATAAGGACTAGGGTGGCTTTCAAGTGCCTGTTTCTGATCTTGGGTCAAAGAAACAAGGCTGTAGAAGAAATTACTGGCTCAGAATTTATTACAGTTAATGGGCTGATGAATTTGCAGCACTGCTGAACATCTGGATTCAGCAACTGCCTAATGGCAAGCAAGTAAAAATGATCCCCAAGGAATACGAACCTGCAGATCACAATGTCAGCATGGCCATTTGAAGAGACTGACCTTGATTTTTAATAGCATAGAAGAGAGCAGTTTCTGTGTCAGTGTCTGTGCAAAAGAGCATAGGAAGAACATGCAGGGATCCTATATGTGAGCACAACTGGTCACGCTCCGAGCTAACACCCTGGGCCAAGCCAGTGTGTCTTGCAGACATCCACAGGAGCTGCGGATGCCAGGTCGGTTTGGCTGTTTGCAGCGCTCTGTTCGAAGCAACAAGCAGGTGGAAAACATATCTCTGCCAAAGCTGCTGTTCTGCTCCTGAGAGGCTGTTACCGAAATTCAGAAGACAAAATCTGTATTTCAGCCATGGGATGCAAAATGTTGAAAAGTGAGTGGCCTCCAGAGGCTGAGCTCTCAAAACCTCGTCTCTGCTACCCTGACTACAGCAAATACTGATGGTTTGTTACTCCAAAGCTTGATGCTGTCTGAGAGTTTAACCTCACCAGACTCTCTCTGTGCAGGAAGCAAAACACTAAACACTTTGAAAGGCTGATCTGGAAAACCAGAAAGTGCAATCAAACAGAGCTTCGTCCAAAAGGGAAAAGCAATTCCCTTGGGAAAGAGGCATTCAGCTTTGCACTGATTCACAAGGCTGCTGATTGTATACTGAACGTATGGATCCCTCTCCATCCCAGCACTGTAGCATAACTGGTCTGGAGAAGGCCAAGAAGGTCACTTTCAAAGTCATCTAATCAACTCTATTTTAGGATGAGATGACCTGTGCCTCTGTGGTATGTAACACACTGATAAATGGAGGGAAAGCAGGGGATCAAGGACAAAAAGTCATAGTAGAAATCAGCTGGAGATGTGATGTGACCACAACCTTAAAGATTTATTGTTTTTTTAATTAAAATAAAGGAAGAAAATGATAAGTAAAAACAGAGCATCCCCTCCCTCCATCCTCACCAAGAAACAGCTAATTAGCACTTCCTACCTGCACTGCAAGAAGCGTGCATTCAAACTCTGCAGATCCTGACTGCACATCTGTATTAGCAGAGTTCAAACACTTCCAGGGCTTGACGAATATCTAACGGGTCCTTTGCAAACACTGAGCCCAAGGCCGTTAGCACTCTCCCAAGAAATCCAAAGGCACAGATCAGATCAGCGGATGGGGCAGCCCCGCGAGGATGCTCGTAGGGCAGTTTCAGCCGCCCTGCTATGAGAGCTGTGAAGTCTCCTGGCACACCGACCGTGGAACAAGTCGTCTCAGTGCTGGAGAGTATTCCAGGTACGTCAGATGTGCAGACATAGGCAGACCCTGTATGTGCCCAACGGAAAGCAAAGCCTCTAACCTCCACGCTAGCGGAGATGTTTTGGTTTTGGGTCAGAAATGCTAGTCTGGCTATGAGGAGTGGTTACTCAGAATAGTGGATATGAAGGAGTAAAAAAAAAAAAAAAAGAAGTGTTTTCAAAGAGTTAGCATTTTTGGATGGAAAAACATTTTTCTTTTTTTCAGAAATGCCCAACTTTGCCTCCTGGGCTTGTCAGCATCTCCAAAGGGTGCCCTGTAGCCAGCAGGATAAGACGTAGCTTTCAGAAAGATGTCCTGTTCTCATGGAGCAATTTCAGGAGAGCATTTTGCAGTGTAAGCTGAGCTTTCGAGGTGGCTGAGAGCAAACAGACACGCAGTGTCTGCTGCAGGTGTGTCTGCTCTCTCCGGGCAAGCCTCGAGCATGGCATTTGCTCTTGTACAAACAAGAAATCTTGTTGACCTGGTTTGGATTGCCTGTGCACACATGGAGATTTGTATCAGGAGAAAGGAGAAAACAGGTTTCTCCTCCACGGGGTGATGTTAGTTTTCTCTCCTACTCCCCAAATCAAAAATTCACTGATTCTAGGTAGTTCAATTACTTCTTTTTCTAGCATCTCAGGTAGGGAAATACACATGTCCAAATGACTGCCAGTCATGAAAAGAATTAGTAGCTAGTTATTGTCTTTTAATATTTCCCCTGCCTTGTCAATGTGGTGATCCATTGCACCACTGAGACAGCGTTTCTGTACTAAACCTTTGTTGTCAGTTGCTTAAAACAGTCACACCAGAAATACCTTTATTGGTTTGACATTTCTCAGATGTTTTCAGCATTTCAGAAGAACTTAATCAGCTTTTCTTGAGTTATGTGACCATAAAAAATATCTACAGCCTTTAATTTTTTTCACATCCTTTTTGTGATGAAGTAGCTAAAAACCCTCTTTGTTTTGAACAGAGCTGCTTGTAAAATGCTCCCTCCTACCCCTGCTTTCACTGTGGAATTTTGCCTTTTTGTTAAGAGTTATTTAGGTTTTGACTTCAGGGTTTTCTGATGAATAGTGAAGAACACAAGAAAAGCAGGTGCTTTTTCCAGAGATATACAGGAAAATCCAAAACCTGATTTTCCATTTCAAAAGTTTCTGGTTCAGTTGTGGTTTTTTTGTCTGTCTTAGGTTTGAACTCAGACTCACCTTAGAGACACGTATCATGTCAGATTCTTAAGCTATAAATAATTTCTAAATGCCTATTTCTTTCCCACAAACTGAATCAAAGCCCATTTGCATGCAGAGATATTTGAAACTAGACTTTTGTTTGCAGTATACTGTACAAGTGGACCAATAGCCCCAAAATCAAATAGACTTTCTACAAGAACGGCCATCTGCTGAAGAGTACATGTTCTTGTCCTACTGATGGTGCCAAACTACCAAAGACTGTGATGTTGTGACACTGCATTTCATGGGATGTCAGCGCGGTGCACCCTGGGACCCCGCCAGGAACAGACCACATCATCTCACTCAGAAGAGCTTATTACCAAATCGATGCTGCTAAATTCCCTCATGTAAGCTGCCTGTTGCCAGCAAACTTGACTCATGCTAAATCTCAGCAGTGCCCAGGCCTCGGGGAGGGTGCCATGGTAGGGAGCACACTAACGACATCACTGTGAGGACAAGCACGTTTCAGTACCCAAAAACGTTCCCTGGCACAGTGTTATTTACTGATATAGATTTAGCCAAAGAAACCGTGTGGTGCCTATAAATTCCCCTAGTTTCTATGGCTACGAGAATGTTGTAAGTACATCGTAGAGAGAGAGATTCGATTGCCCCAGTAGAAAACCTACAAGACAATCACTGTGATTCTTGCTGGCTTTAAGATCAATTAATCTGTTGTAGCAGGAGGTCTGGAGGGCAGACCTTAACAAGCTGCCCGGAGGCATGAGACTGAAGCAAATGGCTCCACGTGCAACCCCGGCAGATGAGCTGACTCCAGCTCGTAGGTCAGACTCTTCCACAGCAGTGCTGGTTCCACAGGTTTCCTCGGAGAAAGTAATACACAAGCTGCCCTCGCTGCTGAAATCGAGGAGCTTTGATTTGGCTCCTGCCACCAGGGAGGAGGAGGGAGAGGACCTCTCTGTGGAGGATGGGAACTGAGCAGGGCAGTGGGCTGGTGGCTGCTGCATGGTCTTACTTCCCCCGCAGCCTGTCACTAAATGTCAGTCAAGTACCATCACAGTGGACATGAAAAATGGTTTTCTTTAAAAAAGGGAAAAAAGAAAATTAAAAAGCAAAGAAAGTGCTCAGGATCCCCTGCCAGGAGTTGCAGAGGAGACTTTCATGATCAAAGAGCCCGTCCCAGCCTCTTTCTTCTGCCATCACAAAGTCAAGCCCTTTTACAAGACTAACAATATGCAGACATTAAACCTGTGATACAAAGGAAACAGCAAGGCTTATGCATTTGATTAATCTTTACATTACAGACCTAAAGGGTAGGGTATGCTGTTTCTCCCTGCCTGGAAAGCCCTGGCTACTGTGGGCTCTGAAAACTATGGATTTTTTCCACTCGTTAAATTTCCATTAATAAGAAAGTACAATGGACTCTGCAAACATTGCGGCTTTTTCATCTCTCAATCTCCCTGTCTGATTGCTTCAAAATCCCCTGATCTTGGTAGTGCTACTTAAGGCGTTGTCTGGACCAAAAGCTCAGACCAAGCTCAGACCAAGCCAGAGACTGACAGGTTTCTGATGACCTTTTATTATCTTTAGTACAAATATTCTGGTCATGTAAAACCAGCTTTCTGGCAAACAAGAACTGCATATAAAATAACCGTGGATCCAATTTCTCATTCCAAGACCCCTCAGCACAGAAGTCTCCCTGCATGACAGCTACAGATGATAAATGTACTGACTCAGAGGGAGCTGAGCTGTACTGAAACAGTCTGGCCCGTTTAGTCCTCTCCTATTAGGACAAGTTAAATTCAAGCTTAATATTAAACTGAAGAAAAGATCTTAGCAATCTAAACATGAACCGCACCTCCCAGATAACTGATCTCAAAGTCAGCAGAAAGAGGCTCAGCTTTTCTGCTGATTTAGCAAGAAAGTCCAGTTTTATTTTAAGGGCTCTTTCAGGGTAGAGTTTGAAAAATGAGGCCCTTTCTACCTCGCCAGCACCCTGGGAGAGCTGTGTGGCCAGTTTAGTGAGAAAGCAGAGTTTTATTTCCCCTGTTCTGTTCCAACTCCCATTTGGTCCCTCAGGCAATATTCGCAGGCATGGTAATTCGGCCCCAGAAGCAGCTGCCTCTCAGGTTCATCATCGGAGCTCTGCAGAATTCCATAGTCAGGGTCCTCCTATTTAAGCCCATACAAATGCTGAGTATCAATACAGCAGTCCTGACTTTTTCAAGCAACTCTCCTGAGCCTCCATCAGAAATCCCAGAGACTGTGTTGCAGCAGATCAGATTGACGCAAGGATCCACCTCTGGAACTGGCATCACCACTGGTGGTTTTACACCAAGGTTCACCCAGAACATATGTCTGCCTCAAAACCAGACAGCACTGTTCCTACCTCCCCTCTATTCCCTTGCTTTTTTAATACTGGGTTATTTTTCTGCCTACTCACTGAGTCCAGGAATACCAAGGAGTAAGAGCCCGTAGAACAAGACCACTTGTGCAGCAACAAGATGGTAGGTTGTTTCAGCCTAGGTCAGCGTGTCTCACATTTCAGTTTTCCTATGCTGGAGCTAGGAAAAGAATAATCCATACCCAATCTGTATTTTCCCTCTTAGGAGCTTAACTGTATTGAGCTATGGAAATAATTAGTGGAAGGGGCACAGAAAAAAAACCCCTAAAAACCAACACAGGAAATTGAATAAACTCTTTGCAAATGATGGTTCCCACTTTCGTCTCATCTGTCATCTGCCCTTCCCATGGTCCATTCATGACTCAATATCTTAAGCTTCTTCAGGAGACAAGAAATAAAAAAGAAAAGGCATTTCCAATTCTTCTCCAAATATAAAACCTACACACAACAAAAACTCAGCTGCATTTATTTATATCGATTGGGAAGGTATTTACCTCAAGCACTGAACAAATGTCTCTGCAAACATCAATATTGGTATTAGACTCATAAATGTCATCTATATTTCATAATGCGGGAAGCAATGACTTTTGGGAATGCTCAGGCCCTTCATTCATTCTATCTTCTTATTTATTTTTTTTCTCCCTCCTCTGGAAGGAGGATGCAGGGCTGAGATATATTTAGTCCCATACTTCTGAGTTCGCTGCCACGGCTGCCAGTGAATACAGATTTAGCCAGTTGGCTCAACCCTGAGCAGAGTCTGTTTCAGGAAATGGGTGGCGATTTTAAAGGTTTCAGTGCAGTTTCACTTGGCATTAGTCCACAGAGGAAATGTAATAGTCGTGATACTGGGTTCTTCCTACCTGTCGGCTTTGGGACAATGCCTGGGTATTGTTGCTCCAGCATCCCAAGCAAAAGGCACTCAAGAGCTTGTGCATTGTTTCCAGCCTATGGAAATGGAGAAATGGAGGCTCTAAAATTTGAGCAGCTAAATCTGTGGTCAAGAAATTAAATAGGCACTTCAGTAGCTGCTCCAGCTCCAAGAGCTTCTATCTTTAGAGCAGTTTTTCTCCAAGATCCCATTACTTTTTCTCCCATTTCCTCCTAATTTATTAAAGCTTCACATCTGAAAAAATACTGACACAGTTGAGTTGAGGCTTGGACAGAGATCCTAAGCAGAAGGTACAAACACTGTCATCCTCAAAGCTGTCCTGGGAGGCTTTGTCTGTTGGGGCTGCCCCAAACTTTCCTGGCCAGCTGGTCGCAGGCAGGCTCTTTGCCACCACTTTTCTTCAGACACTTGGGAAAAGAAGACAGAGTACCATCCCTTTTTTAGAAATAACTCCCAATCTGTTGTTTTAAGAGCTGGATAAATCTAGTCCTTCTAAATGCCCACCACTAAAGCTGCCACTGCCTCTGTCCCAACCTTACTTTTGAGTTAAAATGCCCTAAGCCTGTTCTTTGGTGCCAGTCATGTATCTGTTATCAAAGTGCTGGAGCTTCACGAAGAGCTCCCCTGCACACTTCTGAAGCTGTCAGTCAGAAATGAGTATATTACATTTTTTTGGGGCATAAAACCATCTTCTGGGCCATGAATAGAAAAAAAAAATGTTAATTCAAAAAAAAAAAAAAGGCAGGGGGAGGAAGACGACTCCGGTTTATTTCTTGTATTGCCTTGAGAGAGAAATGCCATCTTTCATCTTCTTTCTCTATTTTTTTTTTCCTTGGTATTTCCTTGCCCTCCTTTCCTCTGAGTTTCTGAGGAATCAGGAGCAGCCATGCAAGTATCAGCCTGGCTGTGATGTGTCCCAGGGGAACAGAGATGACACGTGGCCATCCAGGCCTGAGATGCAAAGGTCACATCAGGCCACGAGCAGGGCTAATCTAATCTGTGTCCATCTCAGAAGATACCTGAGATGACAACCACAGCTGCCCTTTCGCTTCAGCCAGGCACTGAGAGCCCACGCACTGACTTCTCCAGGCTCATAAGGGGCTCGGCTTATTAACAATAGTCAAAAAACACAAGCAAGATGCAGTTTCAATCTCTGAGAGGCCAGAGAGGGAGCCTAGGGAGGCTTTTCCCTGCCAGAAGGTGCTGCAGAGCTCCAGATGCCCTGGGATATAGTTCAAGTCAGACCGTCGCTTCACAAGGGGAGAAAGCAAAAGTCTCTCTGCTTAGCTGGGATTATTCTCTTGGGCAGTCATGCTCAACAGCTTGGTGAGGTGCGCTTGATGTCTGCAAAGTGCTTTGAAATCCTCAGATGAAAGGAGCTTGGGAAGCACAAAGTATTATTTTGACGAGTTGTTTCAATAGGTAGCACCAAGCATGGAAATTGGATCGGCCATGCTCCAGCAACACCACACACATGAGCGCATCCAGCTCTGTCTGCTTCCTGACTGGTCCCCAAGGATTTCTGTATAGGGACTGGGGACACTGGGATGTCTATCCATGGAAGAGGGAGAAAGGCCATGGAAAAACATGGGAAGTCGTGTGCCTTGCTTTCCTGACAGTAAAATGAAAATAATACCATCTTCCTTCATAATGTACTTCATACTCCAGCCAAGAATGTTTTAAGCCCTATGACTTCCCCCACCTCCTCTCACGTCTGTCCCGTATGAGCACACCAAGACACCGAGCTCATTACACATTCCTCATACTCAGAGTTGGAAACAACAGCTTTCCAAGACTATATTACAGTCCTTATACTTGTTATGTGCTCTACATTCCTTAGAAAGGGAGTGGATTAAATGACCAACAAACAAAACTGAAATCTCAGTGTTATCTAATAGATTGTCCCTAATATCCAGAGGAAATTAAAGCTGGCAGAAAAAAAACCAAACAAACAAACAAACTCACATTTAAGAAGTTAGGAGAAAGTTTCCTGAGCTGATTCCTGTAGTCAGAGTCTATCACCTCTCAAAGACCAACTGGGAGTTGTGGAGTCGCTGTGGTTTTATTAAAGTTTGAAAACTCAAAGGTATGTGAAGAGATTCAGCATTCAGTTCAGTAACTTCCAGTGCTGCTGAAAACCAGCAACTTAAAAAACCACTTCCCCTCCAGCTTCAAATCACACAAACTAAGTTAAAAAATGGGAATTGGATGAATTTTCCATTTAAAAAGTCACATGCTTCAAAAGACAACCTCTAGATTTTTTAGAAGGTGGCTTCTGAAGCTCTGGAGGTGGCAATAATTTGATGGTGGTGCTTGGGTGAGCGATTTCCCTGAGCAGAGGCCAGCTGCCAAGAGTTAACCCCAGTCAGCACCCAAACACCACACAGCTGCTCACTCACCTCCTGCCCTCCTCCAGTGGGATGGGGGAGAGAATCAGAGGAAAAAAAGGTAAGAAAACTCGTGAGTTAAGGTAAGAGCAGTTTAATAATTGCACTAAAATAATTATACTAATAATACTATGTGGGACATAGGAGTTTCCTGTCAGGGAGGTTTGCAGGTCTCTGGGTTTGCCCTTGTCCTGTGGCTTCTCCTTATCATGCTCCCAACATGCCCAGAGCCTGCACCTGAAGCCAGGCGCATGTTCAAGCATGGGGAGAGTATCTGCGTGTTGCCATTAGATGAGCAGATACTGGTATTGCAGCTTGTAGAGGACAAAGGGGCAAACCAAAACTCCTCTCTCTGGAGACAGGAGCATGCTTTGTCCTGAGGAGAGATGAGAAATGCTCAGCACTTAGCTAATAAAATAAAATGGAATGGAAAACACACAGTCCTGCACGTCGTTAGGCTGCAGTTCAAAACCCAAACACAAATAAAACAATTTCCCTGCTAAGTGAAGCTTGCAGAATGTGAGTCCTGGACAGGTTTGTGTACGCTGTAGCTTCAGATGAAAAACAGAAGGAAAAATCCCCAACTCCTTCTAAATGGGTGAAGTAATTCTTCTTTGTGATTTCTGTAGTTTACATAGCAACAGAATGTGCAGAGAGGTCGGCATGAATGGCAGTGCATAGAGCAGAGCGGGTTACATCAGGGCATCTCATGGCCCAAAAGATGATCTTTAGCATCACAAACCTCCCCAAGAGCCCAGTCTAGTCTGACTGTGTCCCCTCTGCAGAGGTGGTGGCAGGGAGAGCACTCAGAGGGTGCCTGAGCGGCTGTCTGGTCCTGCCAGAGCTGCAGCCAGAAGGCTGCGACAAAACTGAGCTGAGACAACGCCGAATCTCCAGTAAACACTGCTGCCATCAGGGGCTGGCAAAGGTCCTGTCCCCACCTCCCCAGCCTTCAGAGTTAATTAGTTGAAGGAGCTACAGATACACATTTTTTATGTAAAAATTCCACACCAACAACCACAATATTTGGCCCTGGTTTATAAAGAATAACAACAATAATTGTGATTGAATGATTACTCCTATAATTATGAATAACCGCAGATTTCCAACCTTTTATCTAAATAAAATAACAATAATATTAATATGTTACTGTTATAGCTAATGATAAATATCTGTGCAATGCAATAACAAGCAATTAACACAATCAGCAGTTTATTAATGTCTCTTGTTTTCTCTGATGTTATTATCATGTGAAGAACATTTCATTTTTCAGAATGACCCAGGACCTCTTCTAAGGAATTTTGTTTGTTTTAAGCTGGAAACAAGTTACAATTTCCACTTGCACTACTGAGTTCTGGCTTTGAGCTGGGCAAAACTGTTACGGTTTTTCAAGCTCTGGCTGCACAAAGATGGGGTCTTGGCAGCTTTTGAGTGTGACTGGGGCAGCTCTGCATGATGCAGGAGGAAACTCAACTGCTCAGCCTCTTGGTCTGCTGAAAAATCCATTTGTTGTGACTGGAAAGCAAAATATGGCCATCAATGTGATTTGGTGAAACTCGTCAGGCTTAACGAAACCTTTTTTATTAAAATAAAATCCTCCCAACTGACTGTAGCAGTGAGGGAGGCTGCAAAACACCAGCTGTGAGAGAAGCATGGCCATGACACACAGCTCGAGGAGGGCAGGGGAAGGGGCACGTTCCTCCCTGGAATTGTCCGAAGGGGATGGCCTGAATGAGCTGCTCCATTAGCTCTGACCCAGAGCAGCCCTCAGGCCTCTGCACTGGAAAGCTCAGGCCCCAGCAGCTGCTGGATGCAAGGATGAGGCTGAGCTCTGCTTCCTCCATGCTTCAGCCAACATTCCCAGGATGGTTCTGAGCCCAGCTCAGTGGCAGGGCACCCCAGTGAGCCCTCAAGGGAATGAATACAGCACCCAAAATTTCCCACATGGCTACGCACACAGCCCAGTGACCTTTCCAGATGAAGTGCTGTCGTCTCATTCCCATTCAAGGAACAGGGCTGCTCTCCTTTTACTACCTGGCCATGTCCTTTTACCAAAAGGTCTGCAAATGAGATTGTCACTGGAGAAAAAAGGATGTGGCATCTGCTCCAAACAATTAATCCACCTTGTTTCTGATCATTTAACTTGTTCTTTCTCCCCTACTGGGAAAAAAAGAGCTGATTATGCATGGTCTGTCTGTGCAAACGTAAGACATCAGTTGGAGTACATCAACTAGGCATGAAGGAGAAACAAATTCCTGGGCACCGGAAGGCTTTCAGTCAATGTAACAGAGGAGACGGAGGAGGAAGCTGCTAGATAAATTGTCAACGGCAAGTAGTTGGTGCAACTCTGTTCCCCTTTGCAGTACATATTCTTCTCCATTTCCATTCACACTTGCAGCTTAAAAATAGTAGTCTTTGTCCCTGGCAGAGAGGTGTCACCCTTGGGTGCTAGGTTCACTCAAATAACGCAGCGTCTTAAAAAGGTGTGTTTGGAAATGACAAGCTCTGCCGATGAGCGTGTCCCAACTAGAGGAACTGCAGAGAGGCTCAGAACCCACTGCCTGGTCCCCAAGGTCCCTCAGGAACCTTACTCCTCCATCCTTGCTCAACTCCATGGCTCTCCTCTCTGCTAGGATGCCTGCTTTCTCAGTGGTACAATGAAAGGGAACCACCTCTGTCCATAACAGGGAAGATCCACCTGCAGATTCAGCGTTTGAGCCCTTCATCTGCCTTCCACAGGTCACTGAGGCCATTCCAGGTGTCTGCAACACTCCATCCTTGCCATGGGCACAAGTGTTGCTGTCCTGGGGGTCTGTGTGCCCCCTTCTGCCACTGTCCCACACGGCCCTGCCCTGCGAAAGGCTGGGCTGGTTTGGCCCTGGAGGCCCCTTTCCAGCAGTATCAGGGGCTGGGCTGGCAGTTGTGCGGGACAGGACGGCAGCAGGCTGGGAGGCAGCGCTCCTGCCGGGTGCAATTGCATTGTAATGAAAAATGAAGCATGAAGCTGGCTGGGAGGGGTGGTCCTGGTACTCCCGCCCAGTGCCAGATCCACCGGCAGAGGATGAGGAAGGCATAGAAGCCCCTGAAGGTGTCACACAATGAGCAGCTCAGAACCCAGACCAAAGGAGAGCTTGGCTGGCTGTAAGAGAAAATCAGACAGGGAGAATGAAAAAAGAGACATCGGGTTTTGCTGCAGGTTAATTAACCTGGGAGGTCATCAGTACCTTGGCTGAGCTGTCTTCAACAGCTCATTAAGAGGTTTTTGACAAATTGATTCCTTTTCTGTCCTCTCTTCCTTCTCAGAATGGCAGAAACAGCTCCTGTCCAGAGTCTGAGATGTGCCCCGGAGGTCTGGCCAGTCCCGTGCTGGTCCTGCCCGTGCTGCCCAAAAGGGCCCTGGAAGATGAGGGGAGCTGCCTCCTGCAAGCCCGTCTCAGCAGCAGCGATGGGAATAAAGCAGTCCATTTAGATGAAAGGAAATGGGCTCTTCATTAACAGTTCCACTTCTTGATGAAGAGCTGAGGGAGGGACCTCTGCCAGCTAAATGCACGTCGACTGTCCTGTGTCTCTCCCGGCCTCTTCTTGCAACTTTCTGCCCATGCTCCGGCTCCCAACCCAGCTGCAGTAGGAGGAACCGGGCACTGCGATCGGCCTGAGCTTGGCTCTCCTCACCTCAGGGCTTCACTGTCCCCTCTCTTGGCTTTCTGCCGACTGCTGAAGCTCAAGTTGATACCACAGTCTTCCTCCTCAGAAGGGATCCTAACTTTGGTGTTCCCTGTCCGTGTGTGCCCGTGCAGCCCTACTTAGATGGCTTCCCAGGCACAGTGCCAGTTTGCTTATTTTATGTATCATTTGATGAGTGGCTATGAGTTGTTTTTCCTTTAATCTCTGTAATTAAAGCCCCCAGCTGCCACAGCTGTAGGAGCGATACAAGTAACAGCAATCTAATAATACTCCATAATTCACACCATCTTCTTCTTCTCTCCCTAGCTCTCTCTCTTTGTTGATGCTCTCAGGTGTGACACTCCATCTGGGTGGTGGGACTTGTGAAACAACAGACCTTTCGCTGGTCTAGCCCAGTTCCAGGAAAGTCACTGGTACAGCGAAGACACCTGCTGAGCCCAGAGAGGGAAGATCTAAAGGCAGAGTCATTTCATTTCTGTGCCTGATGAGTTAATTTGTACCAGGATGTGTCACACATCCAACAGTAAAAACCCTTCTTTCCCAAACCTCATCAACAGCCGCACATCAAGCAGTACGGTAAAGAAAAGAAGTGATGAAGAACCAGAGCTGAAATTATACTGACACAGGAGACAGCAATTTAATGAAATTGGTTCATTTGGCTTTGGAGCCCTTCAAATTCTGCTGGTCCAAATGAGATCACTCACTCTCCTGTCCTGTTACTTTGCTGCTTCTTAATGAACTCGGTGTTAATCAATGGAATTATGTGAGTGGAGTACTACTTCTCCGTGGTTCAAGTAATACAGCAAGTTCACTCTGTTCAGAAGTTATCTGATTGCCAGGTCTTTGGCTCAGAAAATAGGAAGAAACCAAAACTCTTCGCAGGAACACAGTGAGGCCAAAGGCACAGGATAATTTAACTGGAATTTTATGATGAAGCTGTTTCTTCGTACTCTGCGGCACAGAGGAACACAGTATTCATCTTCCAGGCAGAGGAACTTCAAGCAGAGTTTGAATCCACATCTCCCAGGGCCCACATAATGTGGGAATGGAGAGGGCCGCAGGGAACAGGAGAATGGGATGCTGCGGCAGGGTCCGGAGGGACAGCCGGCTTATCAGACAACATCGCACAGAGGTGTCAGCACTGCCCTGCACCAGGCACTGCTGCGCTGCCCGCTCCAGCCCGGTCCCGGGACGAGCAGTGCATGCACAGCACTACAGCCGGCTCACGGCAGGGCTGCAGTGTGACCAACTCCAGTTTCCTTCCCCTAACCTAAGTCATAACCTTCCTGCCTTAGCCCAGCCCACAGTTCCCTGAAGGTTTCTTCCCTTTCCCTCTGCTGTGAGATCCAGCATTTATCTCCTGTCCCTCTCATAAGGAGGATCAGAAAATCCCCCTGGCTGGAGCGGGAGGCCAGCAGGAGCTGGGATGTGCAATGGCCAGCAGCAGAGGAACATTTGGGGCCTTTCCTTGTGTACTGTCATGCACTTCTTTAAAAAGTTTGAAGGATTATTTCTTCTCTAATGCTCCAGGGGAAGAGCTGAGTACAGACCTAGGAATGCTGATAAGGATCCAGGTCTTCCAGGTGTCCCCACACAAGCAGCTCAGGAGAGGTTCCTGCCCCTCGGAAGCATTTCTAACAGTTTGGATGCGTTTCTGTTCAGCCTCCACACCACAGTGAGCGGAAGGTACCGGGCTCTCGCAGGTCTGGCCAAGTGGGTGAGTTTGGACACCTTTAACGTGTCCTGCCAGCACGGAGACACGGCACAGCATCACCCACAGCTGAGCCGCTCCGCTGCTGCCGTTAAACACGGAGGGGACAGGCATGAACGTAGGTGTGGGTGACAGAGAAATATGTCTGCAGATAAGGCTTCGATAGGGGTTTATAGAACTATTAAAATGCCTGAACATCACCTGTATTATAATCCTTCTTTCACTACCCAAAATAATTTTTCTCTAGAACTGAATTATAGGGGTTAAGTTTTAGGAGAGCAGGTCTTCATATCACAGAGAGAAATGGGTCCCAGGGCAAACGTATCAAGGAGTGCTCCTCTCCCAGGAAAGCACTTTCTGAACAGGGGGGGCTCCTCGGTCTTGGTTTAGACTGTCAGTGGGAGCCCAGGATCCCCCATCACTGCCAAGGAGCCCAAAGGCATCAGCCTGGGTTTTGTGATAAATACAGCCAAACCAAACCAAGTCACCTTCATTTTCAGATACACCTTTTCTGTGTTCTATTTCAGATATATTTTTAAGAAAAGCACAGATTGTCAGCAAAGGAGAAATTAATCTTGAATCAGTCTTAAAACTCTTAACCATTCTGAGTGTTTCTTCCTCCCGATCAGCTTCAAACCTTTCTGCTAATGTCTACTTTGGTCTGAAACCCCCAACACCCAGAGAAGTTCTTTCTCTTGTGTCATTTATCATCTCTGATTATTGTTTCTGCTTTCTTTCCATCCTTTTATTACACATGCGGCTCTGCAGATTACACGGGGACGTGCTAGGAAATGTGTCACTAGGGAGTCAAACATTTGTTTCATCCAGGAGCAGCTCAGCTAGCAGAAAGTGGATGATGATATCGGCTGCTGGAAGGAACTTCAGAGGTTTTCTTTACTGGAGAGAGGCATCATTGCAATTACGCTAGGTTTGATAGAAATACGCCGTGTCACATGTGTGACTGGCTGAAGTCCTACAGCTTTATTTACAGAAATGATCTTATTTCAAGCTCAGGGTTTCCTTTGAGGGATAAAAAAAAAAAAAAGGAAATGTTTCTATTTTTTGGCAGCAACAACCACCAAACAAATGAACAAATGAGTAAATCACGAAGTTTTCATTTCAACCTCCAAAAAATCCAGAACACTGGAATTTTCTGCTTAAAACGTCTTAAAGTATTTCCTGACTCCAAGCTGGCTTAAAATTCTAGCTCCTTTTCAGTGCAATAATTTTGCATTTCTAAATTTGATAATTTTCATAAAGGCAGCCACATTCTGCTCTCTCTGCTAGTGCTTCTTTATTTAAGTAACATGATTTCGAAGTGATTTAATTAAGTGTAATGAGCAAAATAATTGTGCCAAACTACGCATGCTAGTGATAAGCTATACATGCGTCATATGACATTTCCAAATAACTTCTCGAGTTCTTTAAAAACATCACCAGCCACCAGCACCAAGACATGCGTGTCTGCTTCGTTCAGCTGGGACCTGTCAAGACAAAGCTAATGACTTTGGGGCAGTTGTCACATGAGATCCACAAGCATGTTAAACCACCTGGCCCTGATAACCCAGCAGCTGTGGAAAGAGGCAGGTCTGCCCCGGCTGCAGCCGTCTGAAAGCCTCCTCCCTGCGGGTGAGTGGTCCTGCCAGCGAGCATGGCCCTGGCGTGGATGGGGGAAGGATGCAATCACAGGGAGGGTCGATGCATTCAAGGTCTGCACCCAGGAGAGAGATGAAAAATGCACCAGGCAACACAACAGTGGTTGCTGGCACGGAAAAAGCTTCCCTGGATTCTGGACCCTCCCATAGCCGAACAGATGAAGGTGTCTCCTCTCTTCTCCTCAGCCTTAACAGAAATGAATGGGGACAACAAGGAAGCTGGGGGGGACTTTTTACAAGGGCCTGTAGTGACAGGACCAGGGGTAATGGGTTTAAATTGAAAGAGGGAGATTGAGGTTGGACATCAGGAAGGAATTCTTCCTGGAGAGGGTGGGGAGGCACTGGGACAGGTTGCCCAGAGAAGCTGTGGATGCCCCATCCCTGGAAGTGTCCAAGGCCAGGCTGGATGAGGCTTGGAGCAACCTGGTCTAGTGGAAGGTGTCCCTGCCCATGGCAGGGGGGTTGGAACTGGATGATCTTTAAGGTCCCTTCCCACCAAACCATTCTGTGATTCTGTGATTCTATGATCTTTTGTCTGTTTTCAGCTGGAAATTTGGCTTCCTCCACTCTTATTTCTCCACTGGTTTCCCCATTCCCTCCACTCTCATAATCCTTCCTAAAGTACTCCTTCCACCCCAAACTCCAGATCTCCTACAGGCACCTGCACCTACCCAAACAACAGAGAAGGAATAATAGCAGCCATTTACCCTCCAAACAGGGCACAGAAACTCTCAAAAAGAGCCGGGATATGTGCAAACAGCATCCAAGAAACCCAGCGCTCTCCCTCAGTGGATCAAGGCTTCCAATTATTTTTCAATAAAGGTTTCTATGAGCTGCAAAGAGCTTTACATGCAAGAATGTCTTTACAACATCAAAAACTAGTTAAATGCTGTGAGAAAAAAAAAACACACCACCTCACCCAGAGTTTTCTATAAGTCAGCACTGACTTTATGCCTATAATCCTGACATGCACACATATATCTTAATTTACTGCCACTAAAAGCCTTTTAGGAAAGTCATTGCAGTCTCTTTGTCTGTTTTTGATAGCTGCATGACTATATACATTAGCAAAATTACCAAAAGAAGAGAAATGCTTTAAAATTATTTTAATTAAAATGTGATTGTACAATTGTTTAAAGAGATAAAAATAGTTCTCATTCATTTTAATTAGTCTTCATTTTTGCATGCCTGGAGCATCTTCTATGCCGGGGTCCTCCTCTAACTCCTCCTGCCTCTCCTGGACCCACAGCTCCTCTCGCTGGTCCTTCACAACGGGCAAGAATGGGAATTTGGGGCATGGGCAATATAGGCAGCGAAAAGAAAGAGCAAAATTGCACTGCTGTTAAGAGTAGAACTGCTCAATTTGCCACACTTATAACTACAGAAAGATGGCTGCAGGTGCATGTGCTGCGACAAAGAAAAGAAGAAAATGGGAGATCCACAACTGGACATGAAGGATTGAGTTGCTGCTGTGAGAGGGCAAAGGAGCCGAGTGAGTCCAAGGGATTTGTAGGACAGCACTTTGGATTATGACAAGAAGGTTTTAATTGGAAACAAGTGCTTTGTAGACTCTGCACCTTCACCCACAGCCTCCCTGAGGCAGTACTTGGGATCTGTTTACTGGGAGTGGGATGTCTGGAAAGGAGGGCTGGAGCCTTAGGGTGGGAGCGGGTATCAGAGGGGCAGCAAACATGTGGGGTTTGGAGGACACCCCCCCCCATGACAGAGGCTGCCTCCATGCCCTCCATGGGTGCCCACAACATTCTTCCAGCTTCGTGGCTGTCCCCTCTATGCTGCGTAATATGGATTTGAGGGTTGGGGTGCGGGGGGACCTGTCAGAGGAGCTTGCCCCTAAACAGTCACAGTCCAAGCATCTCACTTTCAAAGGCTTTGACCCACTCAGTTCCAAGGCAAAACTCACTGTTACAAACCGTATTTTTGATTAAAGACACAGAAGAACAGAAACATGCACAAGCATGAAAAAGCAGAACATGAAGGCTTCATTATGAACAATAACCCTTAATGCCTCTCCCCTCCACAACAGAGATTTTAAGATAAGAAAGCGTTTAGGTTTGTCAGTCTATTAGGTGAGATGAGCAATTACTGCTCTTTTTGCTGGACAAAACTGGAGAGCTGTGATAGCTGTCAGGTCTGCTGTCTGTTGTTATTACAATCTGCTCCTGCTTCACACAGAACATATCAGGGAGAAGAAAGAAATTGCCAAACCGGACAAGGCAGTCAGGCAGCAAGACGCGTAACTGGAACATCTCAATAGTTGGTGTGCTGCTGCTGCAGCGAACTGGTGCAGGCGCTGGAAAGGAGGAGGCGGGGGCCGGCACAGAGCAGCCCGTCAACAGGGCTGTTACGGTATGTTACATGATGGTGGATGGTTTTTTTCATGGCATGGCCCTTCTCAAGGAGGGGACAGAAGTGCAAATCTCTGTGGCTGCCCAAGAGAGATGCTCCACAGTCTGGAATTTGCCATCCTCTCTCGCCACCCTTCCCACCTCCTCAGACGTCTGTCTTCGGCTTTGTGCGCAGAGTTAATGGCACTGGGGTCTGCCCTTAGCAAGTGGCCAAGTGTGCTGTGCACTAGCCACGTGACGGGTCATCATGCTTCACCGATGAACTTGCTGCCAGGAGAATATTGCTTTTGCTGGGATTGAAACCAGAGCAGGGACACTGTGAATGGTAGAAAAAGTGATGCCCAAATGGCACGACCCTCCCATGGGTGCAATCTGGGGAGCCAGGCTGGGACTTTAGCCTAAGAAACCCTCTAACTACCTTTATCTAGGAATTAAATACTTGCTTTCAGGTGGTGAGGACTGTATCAGTCGTGGGTCTTAAATCTAAATACTCCCACTATAAACAAGGACTCCGAGACTGGAAGGTGCCGCGGCCACAAAAGCTATTGCAAAGCGGGGATCTTGTTCAAAGTTCCTGTGTCTGAGCACTGCCCCTCTGGGCGGGAAGGCTCCCTGCGGCATCCATTCCTGCAGGGAGATGGCTGGCAGCATCCCTGGGGTGGGATGGATAAGCCAAGACCAACTTCCCCAACAAATCACCCCAATGTTTAACTCAATTTGGACATAGGGATAATAATGCCCCTCTGTTCCTGGTTCTCACGGCTGATTTGGTAGCTCATATTCCCCCTTCCTCGCGGGCACATTAGAAGCGTTGTAGGAGATGATGAAGCAATAATTTTTTCTCCAGGTGCTGTCCTCCTGGGGCATTCTCATTTCCTTCCTGCTCAGAGCATCGCTCCCCACGACCAACACAAAATGCTGATGGGCTTTGCTAATATCAGGAAAACGGCAGTACTGCAGACTCCCCCTCCCACTCCAATTTAATTTCTCAAATCATTCTCCCTATTGCAAATATTTTCTGGTTTGTAACAGCTGAGGTTTGACAACAATGCTTTGTGCACAGATAGAATGTCTTTCTCTTGTTTGCTTTTATTCCACTGGAGAAAACAGCACTGATTCATTTATTCATTGCATATAAATTAACCAACTGTTTTACTCTTCTTTTTTTAATTACTGTGTCGCAAAACAAGCCACAGTTTGATTTTTACAAGTTTACTCATTACTCACCCTTGTTAACCGGGATACGTGAACACTAAGGTGCTATTCATTTATTTAGTAATCATTAATCCTCACTACAATTTCTCATCTCTTTCTTGTGGGATTATTTCTGCTTCTGAATTTGATATCTCAAACTTTTCTTTAAGAGGAGAAGGACAGATCATTAGTGGTAAATAGTTAAAGATAACTGTCCTTGTTTTCAAAAGTAATTTTCTCCTTTAGCCGGAGTCTTTTCAGAGCTTTTTTTCACATGAAGAACAGCCGCTCTCCTGATACAGAGACATTCTGGTTTTTATTCTGTGCCCAGGGTGGTGGGGTGAAACCCCAAGTTACTCAAGATGACTGCCCTGACCCACAGACCGGTCGCTAACTATCCCACTCACCTCACACCAAATTTTCCTGCAGGTCCCTTCCCATTCTCCATTCCTTCAAAAGCTGCAAGCCTGTGCTCGCTGTAAACCACTGCCTGTCGTGATCCCAACAAAGCAATCCACCCTGCATCCCTGCCCACCCGCCGTGGCTTGGGCAGGGGGAGCGTGGCAGCGGTGCCTCCAGCACACCACGAACACACAGCTCTCCTGCTCCACACTGGAGAACCCCTGATCCTCTGCAGCAGGGAACGGCCGGGAACCAAGAATTGCCTTTTACGGAGTATTGCCCACTAGCTCAATCTAAATCCCAAAAGCTTCACTGAAAGAGACTTTTTTTCTTTTTCAATTGTCTCACTCATCAAAGCACTATTTATTGCTGTTTTTTTAAAAAAAAAGTTGGGTGAAAAGTTGCCAGCTAGCTCCAAGAGGGGTGGCTTAGAAAGCCTCCGTTGGGATGGCCAGGGAGGGACCGCGTTCTCCTGGGAATGCTCACAGAACTGCAGCAGTCGCTGGCTCAAGCAGCGAGCAGGGAAGAGTTCACCCATACCACGACGGAGCAGAGGGGTGACCAGAGGGTAGAGCAGGGGTGACCTCACGGTAGAGCAGGGCACATCACCAGGGTTGGGTGTGAAGGTAGTCTCAGCCTTTAAAGCAAATGGGCTGAACAGGAGCCATCCCTGTGGTGGGAAGTCAGCGTAGCCCTGGGAAACCAGCAGCGACTGCAGCTATCGGCCCCGGGTTGTGTGGCACGGAGCGTGTCCTCCTGCATAACTGCTCCAGCAGGAGCAAGAGATGGATTCTGGAGGCAAATGAGGAGTAAAAGTGCCTCTTCTGTTTTTCCATAGCCCTTGTGCATCCAAGGAAGTGCTTTACTGATCAGACAGTACAGGATTTGGGGATATTTCCCATGTAGTTTGGTTAGCAAAGCCAAAAGCAGAGGTCCCCCTCCACTCCTATCACAGACCCCATCACAGTCCTCTTCTACCCGTGCTTTGCAAGTCAGGGGTCAGCTCAAGTTTCTTGCACAAGGTGACCCTGTGAGTTCATCACTGAACAGGGCAAACAGCCCTTGAGTTCTGCATCGCTGCGCCGTGGTGCACCCCCAACCCCTTCCCCAAGCAGGGCTGCTGGCGCTCTCGTACTCCTCCTTTCTCCTTCAGAAGCTGTGCACCCCCAACCCCTTCCCCAAGCAGGGCTGCTGGCGCTCTCGTACTCTTCCTTTCTCCTTCAGAAGCTGCTAATACCCACACAGTAGCGAAGAAGTGCTATTTCACCCAGAAACCTCATGTGTTTTATGAGATGACAGCGTTCTCTTCCTCAGCAAAGAGCATTCAGAAACACCCCAGGGCTGTAATTTCCTAGATGACCCCGCATTTAAGTGTCTCCATTGCTCACTGTCCTCCAGCACAATTATCACACCCATCCGCCATCACTGGAGGCACTTCGGGCTGTAGGGTTTCATGCACTGAAATCAGAGAGAGATCAGCACTGCTGTCACCCTCTGCCAGAAGCGATGAGAAGGGAGAGACATCTCTGGGAGCCTCCCTGCCGTGCGGGATCATTAGTGGGTCCTTCCTTGCCAGCCAGACCATCGCATTAACCTTCCTAAAAAGCACAAATGAGGTACTGTGGCATATGCAGGAAAATAAGTGAGTCACTGATGGCTATTACATAGATTATTCCGGAGTGTTTTGAAGTTCCCATTTCTATGGGAACAATGGGCTTCACCTCCCACAGCTGCCAGGAAACCTTGAAAATCTCCCAGGAGTGATGCATTAAGCACAAGGCAAGGAAAAGGCCATCAGGACTTTTTGCCTTGTGGTAGGCAGCTGTAAGGAGAGCCAGTTCTGGCTTTTGTCAGCCAGGCAGGGATCGGTGTTGGATTTGCAGATCTGTCATTTGGGAGTGAGAACTGGTTAGTGAAATTGTAGCCAGGACTGGGAGCCTTTGCATAGCAGGGACTCGCTCACCAGACTTGCTCGGGTATGTCCCACCATCACCCCCACAGACCACCAACCACAAAGGCCGTCAAGGCACAGTGTAGATGTTTCCATCACACACGCAGGCGACAAAAAAGCTGCCCCTGAGGCTGGGAAAAGGTGGTAAGTAGGATAAACAGAGCACCCCACTTCAGAGACCCATCGAGGAGGAACTCAATAGGTTGTAACGCATGCAAGTATTGTAGAGCGAGCCAGAGCGAGCCTTGCAGCAGCACATTTTGTGATTGCATTAATGAGAGCGTGTGGAGCAAGAACTAGTCGCGCATCATGAAGCTAACGGTTGTTCTCACTGCATTTGCTATTGAAGGCAACGTCTGAAAGACACGAAGGTCTCGTGTCCCACCACACTCCCTTCCCCCTCATCTGCCAGGGAGACAGATCATGTCTCTCCTGGACTCACGAGCTTTGTGATTCCTCCCAGAGCAGACCCAGGCGCTTCCTCCCAGCACTGGAGGGGCTCGTGCTGCTCGTCGTCTCTGTTCCTAGCCACCCCACAGCCGCTGGACCGGAGCAGGGGGAAAGTGCAAGCTGGTGGATGGAGCCAGACCACAGAAGCCCCAGCTCACCAGACAAGGGAATACGGTTTGCTCTGAACTCAGACCAGCTCGGGGCGAGATGGGTGAGATGAAAATGAACGGCTCAGGGGGAAACAGAAGGCAGAACCAATTAATTTCTTTTTCATCTTTGTTTCACTGCATCCCTTGGTGAACAGTGCCTTTGCCCCCCGCCCCTCAGAAAGGCAGCCAACATGGGCTTGGAGAGTCTGGATAGACTTGGCCAGAAATTTCAGCTGACGAACAAAAACCTGGAAAGCAGAAAGGGAAATTCATTCTGTTATTTCAGTTAATGAAACTCTCCAGGGTTTGTTTTGAGATGACCCAATGTGAAGCTCAAACATCCAAACAGAACGTAAGTTATAAAGCTTCTGTTCAAGGGCCATTTTAATTCTGTGCCTACCATGGGGCTTCCAAGGATTAACGGATAAAGAGAACAAGGTAGGAAAGAAACTGGCCTTACTCAGAGGAGCCAGTTTCTGGTGAAAAAGGAACTGAAGAGCCTTTATCTCAAGAGCCTGATCTGTGCCATTAGATTTCTCGGGATGCGGCAGGACAGGTGCTGAGACTGGCGGAAGGTGCGGGGGGACTTGGCTACAGGTGCTGCGGGCTGGCTGGTCTCTGCCGCCCGCACACACGCACACGCCGGCGTGTTAATCCAGCTGGGATTACTCCTCCATCCATGCTGGAAGACAGGAGAGAAGAGCAGGGAAATCAGGAGGGCAGAAGGGCAGAGATTTCTCTTCCTGGGCTCCCACTGAGTTTCCAATGAAGTCCTACAAAAACCATTTCCCCAGGAAATGTCTATCTTGCCCAAAGATTTTTGAAGGGGAAAAAAATATTCAAAAGCAGATTTCCAGCCAATTTTGTTACTGGATAATGAGACTGTCTCAATAAGGGCAGGATTTCTTCAGAGCCTGTGTCTCGGGAAGCCTTTTTCTTTCCTGCTGGGATGGAAGGAAATATGTGCAGCGGGGAGGAGCAGCTCTTCGCCTCCCGTCCCCAGTGCAGGCTGCGTACGTGTGTGTGGCACGCACACAGGATGGTTCTGCCCACTGGACAACTCCAGCTTGCCATCAAATGGAAAAATAGATAATGACAGAGAGAAAGGGGAGGAGGAGATGGGGCAGAGAGTTTCTGCAAATATGATTAAATCACTCTGGGGCTGGGAAAATCTTCCCCAGTCTGTGCAGACTGCAGGGCTCCAGCAGATGAGAAGCCGGTGCTGGTATGTTGTATGTGCAAGGTCCTGCACCTGGGT
>NW_010241603.1:0-10845 GCF_000690775.1 Eurypyga helias
TGCACTCAATCCCACAGTCTATGTCCTTGGTTAAACAGTGCCAGTCCCAACACTGAACCCTTGGGAACACCACTCGTCACTGGTCTCCACTCAGACATTGAGCAGTTGACCACCACTCTCTGAGTGCAACCATCCAGCCAGTTTTTTTTGCTCTAAGGCTATTTGTGTTTTGACCGTATTACCATTTCTTTTTCTTTTGTTGTTTGACAGATCTTGAAGAGTTAGGTCAATCATTAGAGACTATAATTAAAAATATTTTCAGAATCATTAAAGAAGAAGGTGAATTTCTTTACTACTGTTTTAGAAATAGATTCATACCTTGGAGCTATAGGCACTAAAAATTCTAATAGAGCTTACCCATTTATACCATGGTTCTCAGCAGCTACTAAAGTTGCTGTTTTCAGTACAAACTGTCAGTATAAAACAGGCAAATCCTATGGAAGTAATCTCATTTCTAGCAATATCTTTTGGGAATTAACATTAACATTTCTTTCATTTCACATGGAATAATTTTTTATCACCTCTTAACTTCTGTGTTCTTTAGCAAGAACGCTCAGGTGTATGGTTAAACACAAATTGGATATCAGCTAAGCTTCAGTTAACAGAATTAACTGATGCTCCATCTTCTGCTTAATTGCTAGTTAGTCACAGTGTCAGCTTCACCAGCTTCTACTTCATGCTACTGAAGTGATATCGAATGGTCCTGTCTGCTGATAATCAACCAGTCTGGGTAAGTCTTTCAATTGGTTACAAAGATAGTTAATATCTAGAAAATATTTCTGTTGCCAGGCAAATGTCAGAGTTATAAGGGAGCTTCCTAGTCCTGTTTGATTGTAGTATTCGAGCAACCAGTGGAAATGCTGTGTTACTGGGCACCTTTACTAGCTGTTGAGTTTAACTGGCAAATGCCCTTTAGCTCAATTTCTTTTCTTGAATGTTCCAGCCCTTTCTGGTTTCTCAGCAAGCTGAACAAACACTGAAAATGTGCTTTCATGCAATTCCCTTTATCCTGCCAGCTAAAGTCATTGGAGACAACTGTTCAGCACTCACCTGAGAGAAGGTTCTGATCAAAATCATACTGAATGATGACGTTCATTTTTATATTGCTGGTTTGTTTTCAGGAAACGTACATCAATTGTCCCAGAACCACTTCAGTGGGACATGAGGGAAGTCATAATGCTATGTAAAATCAACTAAAAACTTGAGAGACTAGTGTTTATGTTGAAGGGAAACAGAAGTACATCTTTTTCACTCCAAGAATTTTTGAGAGGGAGGGAAATTTTGCTAGAAATAAGTATATTTTTTTCCGCTTCTTAATAATTCTTTGAGGTACATACCTGCCTGCACATAGAGAGGATGAAAATAACCAGAGTACAGACATTTAGCTCCAAAGGAACCATATTTTTTAGTTTATCATAAAATGATGACTGAATAATTGCAATGCTAACATTTCTTGAAAGTTAAAGGCCATACAAATGACTAGCCCTATAGAGAATATTTCACACATTATATATGCATGTGGTAAGGGCAACTGCAAGAGAAGATCACAAGACACCATGTCTTAAGTTTAATAACCCAGTTAATATTGCCTTTCAATTCCATTTCATGCTCAGTAAAGCAAAAATAACTGAACCTTTCACTGATGCTGGCCTTAGATGAACAGCCTTTGTTTTGAGGGCTTTGGATGCAATGTCTTATCATGGTTGACAATTAAGGCCTTGTGGCAAGCACCAGTGATAATATTAGAGTAACTGCTTCTGCACCTTAACAAGGATATTTCTTTAACAGGCTATTTTTCTTAACTAGGGTCACACTAGCTGCTCATGTGCCTAGGGAAAAGGTATCGCATGCACTGCCTTCATCCTCTTCCCCACCACATTCCCCCATTCTTCTTGTAATGAAATACAGTTCCTGCAAATGGGCAAGGGGTGAAAATATGTGTGACATGCTGAGGTAAGCAAAACACAGTGCACTGTCCCATCAGAAAGGTTAATGGCAAAGAAAAGCAAGACATCTAAACTCATGACATGCTAAAAAGCCACTTTAAAAAGGTTAATAGTTATTGCTCCCAGTGCTTGCTTAAAGAACAAACTGTGTTGGGACTCGGCCAACCGAGAGAAGAATATAAAAAGAATGAGCAATGGTTTGAATCAAAGATTACAAATTGAACCCCTACCAGAGCAGACAGCAAAGGTTTATAGCTCAGTTACACACACAGTACAACATACCATCATCTTATATTGCTCATAAACAAAATGATTTGTTCAGTAGATTAGGGAAATTGTAGAGAATTTTCTATTTCAGGTCTATCCATACAGCATAAGCAAGATGACAAGTCACTAATTCATCAGGAAATTCATAGCACATTGTTTGGTATTTGCAGCATAAACTGGCTCCAGCCGCGCTACTCTAAAGCCTTTAGAGAACAGCAGTTGCCATATTTTGCTTTTGCCTTTACATAACCTACTGAGAAATCTTGTGTTTCACCTTGGAAAAGGCAGTATCTGACAGTAAAATTAAAGTAATGCACTGTAACAGTGTCTCAGCTATCCCACATTATCCTTATTATAACCGACTCGAACAGGAAAATTACTAAGACTCTGTGAAGTTTGCTATAAACAACTACTACAAATAAGAAAAATGATTTCCTTGTAGACATGCAGCCTAGCTACAGGTTTCGGCAGTTTAGAGATTTTGCATTGAAGTTGTACTAGGGCACAGGGTTGACCTACCTGCTTTGTAAAAGGCTGAAATTCTTACGTGTCGTGTGTACCTCAGTCTCTGTTCCACCTTGGTTAGAGATCAGACACACACAGGCTCACGAGCAGCGCAGAGAAGCTGAAGAAGCTTCAGAGAAAACAATTCCCCGTTATCACCCCAAACATTTGCCTTAAATTTTCATTAAACCCTCTCATTGTACAGCTTTGTTGGGTTTTTTTGTTTTGTTTTCTTTTTAATCTACTTTCACAAGTAGATTTCACTACCTTCACAAGAAAGGAATAACATTTTGACTGTATCTGTACTTTCCATAGTGCTTTTTCCCTTTTTCTGGCAGAGCTCTCCTCATTGTCTTTCCCACAGATGTTGCTTCCCCCTCTCTCCTCCTACAGTTTCATGTTCCTTTGCACTCCTAGGACCTTCTGAGAAGACAACAGATTTCCTCAAAACACGATGGTCCTCTCAACCACAACACAATAGTGCAATACTACCACAAATTGCCCCCAAACTAGCGTGCAGACTTGGCAGATGTGACCCTTACGAAAGGACAGTAAAGGTTATAGAGAACTACCAGCTAAAAAAGAGATGAGGGTGCATCAAGTCAGAAGGGAAAGGGAGGAAGATGATCAAAACAGAAAGTGATCGAGTTAGGTATCACTATACACTCATTCACCGCAGGTTCTGTTACCTCTTCTCTTTGATACAACTGTCTGCGCCGTGCTCTGCCCTGTGACAAATATACCACATTAAGGGGGAAACGACATTTGTGAAATGGTCTTTAAAATATGGAGTACAATCTTTGAAATAATTAAAAAAGGCTATATCCAACAAAGTTTGGTGTGGAGAATGTATACTAATTGCATGAAAAAACATGCTGTCTGAGTCTACAGGTGAAGAGGCAACTGTTCTCTTCCAGCAGTGCTAGTGCTGTCGCTACGAGCAGAAGACCTCAGCTCTAGGAGGCGTGCTGCCTTGAAACCTCCCAGCTAGCACAGGACAGCCAGGGTTGAAAAAGCTGTTGTAATTCCATAAGCATTTGGATGCAGCTTTTTTTTTGTTTGTTTTTTACTTTAAATTCTTGTTATTATTTTATGCTGCATCCCTAATCTGTATAAACTGCTTCAAGTTATGTAAGACCAATAGTCTCAACTTTTGAATAACATATAAACCATATCACGTGTGAAGTAAAAATTAAAATACCCACTGATATGATCCTGTAACACTATAAATCTCCCTAATCTAATCTGTGCCTTTGAGAAATGCTTGACAACTCTTATTTGCTCTGAAGCAAAGCAATCTTCCAACTAATTTGTGGGAGCAAAAGGAAGTTTATAGGAAGGGATTTTGCTGTCTGATTTTATGGAGCCATTAATATTTTACATCCCCTCACATTATATGGAAACTGTTTTGCAACCTCAACTATAACAGATGTGACAAAGCACCAATTCTTAACGCTGTCCTCCTCCCTTGATAAATGTCTTGGACTTCTCAGAAAAAAGGTGACCTTCTGGTATTTTATTAAAGCCCTCTCACGTCAAATTATTGACACATTTGAAATTAAAGCAGTTGAGAAGAAAAGACAAACAAAACTTATCTTCTCAAACCCCATCAGTATCTCCATTTTGTTAAAATACATTTTCAGTAACTGGATTGTTACAAAAGTGAATTCAACTTCTGTGCAGAACTAATACCTCCACTGCTGTGTGACTGTAGATGTTTTTTTTTTTTAAATGTCCCCTCCAAATAATTCAAATACGTAATTAAACGTATGGCTACATTTTATGAACCTTCCTATTTCTCCTCAGAAATTTATTAGCTTACATATTTGATGTTACATATCTTTCCAAATCAACACATTAAAACAAAACTTCCACAATAAGACAATTGCTGCTTACTTTGCAAATCAAAAATAAAAGCTATTAACGCTGATACTGTCAACAGGTAAAGAAAATGCCATGGTCCAGAGAAAAACAAAGAGCTCATCAAAAAAATAATTTAAAAGAACTATCAGAAATCATGCAATACTTTGGCAAATGAAAGAAAAAGTTTAGGTATTTTCAGACAGAAGCTCCTTTAGAGGTGTAAAATCACTTATGAATCCAGAAAGAAGTCAAAACTAATACAGCGCAAGGAGATTTTCATGGCTGTTCCCTGCTCCTGCACCACTAGTTACATACGGTACACTTCATGGAGAACTGTACAACGACAAGCACAGTCCCAAACTGATGCTGTTTGTATGTTGAACTACCCACTGCAGAAACTGTGACTCTCGGGTAGTTTTGATGTCTACCCCTCACACAGGGAGCAACCAAGTGCCAGATCACAGCTGGGTCCCACACTGTCCCCAGGGGGGATGGTGAGGGTGCCTCCCTCCCACCACAGCCTGAGGGACAGCCAAGCAGCCCTCCTGGGCCACCTCACCTGCCTTCTGCTTTGGAGAACACAACCCAGGACAAAAAAAAAAAAAAAAAAAAAAAAAAAAAACAGGCCACAACATAAACAAAGTTAGAGAGGGTAAAAAAAAAAAAAAAAAAAAAAAAAAAAAAAGAAACTAGGCCACAGATATAATCAATGTCAGAGAGGCTTTTTAAAACAAAAAAACACTTTTTCCACAAAACAATAAATGGGCTCAAAATCAATCAGGTTATTACGGAGCACATTTTTGATTTTCTACTTAAATTGCACACCGGAGGACTGTCTGCCTTCAGGCGTTACAAAACATGGTCCCTTCGACAAACCACAACCCTATGGAGCCCATTAGGCCTACATACTTTCCCATATAGTTTGAAACCAAGACCATCTGTGAATTCAGAAGTTCCTGTGGACACATCTATGTGTCATCTAGTTATTCTTTGTCAATAATAAAAATCAAATCCTATTGCTGAAAGGGAGTCCAGTTTTTCAAGAGAAAACTACCCATTTCAAAAAGCATACGAAATAGCACAGAAGCAGGCAAGTGCCTTTCACGAAGACCCAGAGACTATGAGACACATGATAATGTGAATGTGGCTATTTATACTTACTTCTCCCTTATTTTTCTTTTTCCTTGATATTTTGATATTTCTTGGAAGTATAATGTGAAACTGAGATCTTCAGGGAAAACATGTATCATCAAGCATAATTATATTGACTTATGTTTTTGGCTGGTAACAAGATTTATTAATCTTTGAGATATAATAATGTCATGGATTTGCTGAAGTCAATACCTCTTGTGCCAATAAATCTTGATATTGGCAAGAGAAGTCAATGCCTACTTAGGATTTTTCCAACCACTGACAAAGCATCCTGCTAATAGCAGATCTGCGATCATGCAATAACCAGTTCCTCTGATACTTCATTCTGGCAATGCAATCTGTTTTCCGCACAAAAGCAAATTTCTTTCCAAGTCGTATCACTTGCTGAGCTGATGATCAGCTTTCAAGCAGAGTGCGACACAAAAAAAGCATTACTTCTGTAGCTGGAGGGGGGATGAATGGTACATTCTTGCCCTTAAGCAAGGTGGATAGTACGTGATGGTGCGTAATTCTTGGCAGAACCTTAGAAGCTTAGTGACACCTTTTTTGAGACAGCTTAGCTTCTTGGTATATGAGAATATATTTTTTTCCTGCATGATGTTTTGAATGTGGAACACTCTTGTAAAGACTTGGAAAATAAAATTTATCTGGGTACAGTGGCCAAAAAAATGGAAGGAAAATAAAAGCTCTTTTTATTTGATAATAGCCAAATCTGAAACTCCCAGAGATACTTTTGTTGAAGTCACACTTGTTCGTTATAATTATATTTGCACCAACAATGCAGTATTGTCTTTCCCCACTGCCCACAGTGATATCTTTGATGTGAAATAAAATAATAACAAAACCAATAATAATTTGGAATCTTTCATTTCAAAGCAGCTTATACGTTCACACTCTCTATTTCACTCCTGCTAGGTTATTCCTTCATATAACTGTTTATACCCTTAAAACTAAAATTTTCCCTATCATCCAATCTGACGTACCTTTTCCTGACAAAATAACCTCTTGATAAGAAGGGAATGCATTTTAAAAATAAAATCCTAACTTTGTTAAAAAATAAAAAAATACTGAATTTGTCAAAACACTTCAAATATTCCAACAATGCTTTCTAATTTAATTCTACACTTACTAATCTATGCAACAATATACAGTGAAAGTCAATGTCTTGATGGATCACTCATGGAAAACTGAAGTAATTACCCTCATTCTAATATTCCTATTTAAATGCATGGAAAAATGATTAGCTGAAAGTTCTTTATGTAGCAGAAATGGCATCTGCTTAATATTTATGCTAATGCGAAATACCTTTTACCCTAAAGGTTAGGGGTGATGCATGAATGAAAAATGAAACCAAATAAAAACAAAACAAATAAAATTCACCCTTTAATTAATTACTTTTTTCCCTATAGCGCAAAGTTGGCTTCTTTCTTGGCATAACTCAATTTCTTGGAGGTTTCTTTTGTGGATTTAAGCAGAATCCACAAAGGATGGTTTCCCCACCCCCCTCCTTTTGCTGGCAATACCTGTGAGACCCAAGTTGGGTTTAATCCAATGCACTAAAGATGTCTGATAGCCTCTTTAGGGCATATTCAAATCCATTCTGCATATGAGTGTGAGGTAAGAAATGGCTAAGATTACCCGAGTATTGGGTAACTCCCCATCATACAAGCTCAGCAAAGGGACCAAGAACTATGCCAGCATTTTATCTGTCCCATGTCTATCCTGGATCATCCAAGGACTTCTTAACAATGAAGTTACAAATGGATTAAAACAACTTCTCTGAATTTACCTTCAAGGGCAATATAGTTACTGCACATAACAACAAAGTAAGTTACAACTAACAGATCTGAATTAAAGGCCGTGAGGACTTTGCAATGAGACCAACATGTTCATTCTCATCCATAGTAGGAAAGGAACATGATGTAGCTCCAAAGCTCACTTCCAGTCCCAGCCTTCTCTAGACCAGGGCTCGGGAGGGATGTGGGGGGTGGGAAGAGAGACATGTTACAACTCTGGATGCAAGAGGCCAACAACTCATGGAAAATGTAAACAGTGACGAGGACAAATAGGACTGAAAAAAGTTTACTGGAAGAATAATAATGTTTGAAAGACAAGTAAATCTACTTTAAACCACAGTTCTCTTTCAGCAATTCAAATATATGGAGAAGATATTGCATGTCTTTTCATTCCCATTGTCTATATTGTATTCTCACTTTATACAAAGTATTCCTTGAGAAATCAGGTATGAGTTTTTCTTCACACTAGGGGAACTGGAATTTTTCTTCTTTCAAAGACCCAAAGCCAGTTTTGGTAACACCATATGTTGACAGCAGTAACGTTTTTTTTCCCCCCCACTTTAATACTGTTTCAATTTATGTGCATTTGTTTACTAAGAAAAATAAACAAATTAATAAAAAAAAACACCTTCTCTTTTTCCTTACCAGCCTTTGAATATTTTCTATTTTGGGGGAGAAATGGGATGAAAGTAAAAAATACTAATTAGCAATGGAACAATAATAATTTCTTTCCAGACCCAACTGGAAAACACTCCCTTGGGTATTATCCTCTGTATACATGCACTAGTTTGCAATTTTAAACCTATTATGTGTATACCATATTAATTTTGAACTTATAACCACTTGATTTCAAATCAAATGTCATATAGAAGTTTTAATACTGAATAATAAAATCACCAAATAATTTAGGCTGGGAGCAACTTCTGAAGGTGATCTGGTCCAACTTTCTGTCCAAAGGGATGACTTCCAAGTTTAGATACAATTTCAAAGCTAGATCAATTTGCAAAGGACCTTATCCAGATAAGTTCTGAAAATCTTTAAGGGTGGAGAGATGACAACTTCCCTGGCTTCTGTTCTAGTGCTGAACCCTCAAAGGAAGACCTTTTTTCCCCTCATATGTCCAACCAAGCGTCTGCTGCCCACTTGTCCTTTCTCTGTGTACCTCCAAGAGGAATCAGATTTCTTTCTCCAGAACCCTCCTCCCCCACACACTGACTGAAAATTGCAATTATATCCCTGATTATCTTTCTCTTCTTCAGGCAGTAAAACCTACCTTGCTCAGCCTCTCTGCTATATTCACCAGCCCCCTAGCCATTTTAGTCATCCTCTGCTTTTTTGAGCTTTACAGTATGTTTAATGTTTAATCTTTGAAGAGGAGTGTGATTAACAAGTCTGATTCTGCTCAGCAAACACCTCCAAAGTTTCGCTTTGAAATTCAGTGTCCTAGAAGCAGAGCGCTGAAGGGCAGAGCTGTTTGCTCTCCGTAACTACTGAATCTCCCTGTAGAAATCTTTAGTGACAGCCAGGTTAATATTACATACATTCCCCACCTAAATTTTATTCTTTTGGAGGGGTTGATGTTATTGTAGACTACATACCACTGAACATGCACTTTGGTGGTGTAAGAACTGCAAGGGATGGTTTTAAGTGCTAGTGATGCTAGGAAGTCTTCTTTGGCACATGCTAGATAAAGCTGCTTTTAAAAAGCTTGGTACATTTTCTATAATGCACATTTGTTTAATTTATATTTGCTATTATTAACCTACATTTTTGTCTGTTTCTTTTAACTAGCTTGTCTCTAAACAGTAGGTTTGATTTCTATCAGCATCTGGGATAAGTGATATAAGAAGAAAAGAAGCTCCCCCTCAGAAAAAAGGCCAAATAGGAGGACTGTTGGGAGTAAAACAGAAACATCAAGAAAACCAGTGGACTCAGAAGTTGAAAAGAGCTAGGACTCACCTGTAGACTTCACCGAAGAAAGACCCAGACATAAGCAAGAGAACTCAGAAAGAATGAAAACTCAGTAATTTTCTAAAATATGATAGGACTGAATGCTATAGAATCGCTATGCACTGAGTCTATGTGAGTTGAGTCGCATAGTTACAGTGAGTACATTGAAAAATACTGCAGGAAATTCGGGCTCGAGGAGCAAGAGTTATACAAGGCTGGAAAAGGAAAACGTGTCAACTTTTTATTACTAAGCTTAAGCTAATGAGTAAGAAGCAATGATGAGACCACAGAAGATTTCAGGACAGAATCAGATAATGACTAGAAACAAAAAAATATGAACAAAGCTACTGCAAAGCCTGGAAAACCTGGAATTGGGAAACGGCAGAGGTGTGTGCAGTCCTTCAGAAACAAACAAAAACCACATGAAGTTTCTGTAAAGATTGTGTCTCTGTCTGATAACTAAATATTGAATCTTTACAATATTTCCAGGTCTAACATTTATATGATCACCAACAGCAAGCTTATGAAGAAAAAACCTACATAGAGAAAAGGTCAGTAAAACTGAGGGTGCCCAGTGGGGAAGTAACATCTGCTGAACTGCTATATGACCATGAGTTGAAAACTAAAAGGAACTGGTAGAATACTTGTTACTGTTCAGTATGATAGGGCGTTTTTGAAATACCAACAGGAATGTATACTTTAAACAAACCATTGAGTGTCTTATTAAAAAGTTAAAACTCTTTAATTAAATAAATGTAATTAATGTAAAAGCTAAAAAACAATGCTGGCACATAAGATCATGTTGAAGATATCATCTGAAACAGGCATTAATATTTACACATCAAGGTTACATTTTACTATTAAATTATTACTTATACCTCCAGAAACTGCACTAAAGGGACATCTCACATAAAAATATATCACAGCATGCATTCATTAGATCAGTATATGATCAGTGCGCTAGAAATAGTACCTGATAATGCTTTCAGTGCAATGTCCAGGACTCACAGCAATTTGCAATTTATCCTTCACCATCAAGTCCGGGACAACTTCATTCAAAAGGTCTGAGGTATAATGGAGCTTGACCTATTTTTGAAATTGCTAATAAATTAATAAAAGGATTTGAAATCCAATGACAGACCTATATTCGGCTCTACTTGACGTATAGTAGCATCTTTAGAACTGACTACCAACAGCTAAAATATCACTTTAATCTATTAATTAAAAGTCCAAATTCCCACCCTCATCAGAGCTCTAACAGAAACTAAAAATGAAATTAGCAAGGAGAGAGAACCTCTTGAAACTCAATAGCAATTGTCAGAAAAAGCTCTTGCACATTATATTTTGCTGTGGCCTTTATCTTTTTT
>NW_010241604.1:0-3793 GCF_000690775.1 Eurypyga helias
GGGCCCCTGCGGCAGGAGCAGTTCTTCCGTCTGGAAGGGTTGAGCACTGTGCAGGGGGGTGCCCACCTTCCTCCCGCTGTGCTGGGGTGGTGTGGGGTGCCCTGGGGACGCGCCCGGGTTGGCGTCTGGCCCGTCATCCCAGCGCAGGAGGCAGCTCGCGCGTTAGCACCGGAACCACGCGGGTGTTTGTTAGGCCGGTGTTGCTCGCCGCAGGTGGTGAGCCTTGATGGCGCCCGTAGTGTGGTGCTTCTGTAACGTAACTTTAACTACGTGTCTCAAAAGATTGCTACTTTAAATGTTCTCTGCATCTTGTTTTTCAAATGGGCTGGAGCATCTGCCAGGTTATGCAGCCAAAAACACTCGTACTGCGCTTGTCCTTGATAGGAAAGTGCTGCTTTTCAGTTTTTGAATGTCGATGTGTAATTTGTTTGGCGTTTTTGTGTATGTGTGTAAGTATTGGCTGATTTAAGTAATATTCTACCCATTTCTGAAAGCTTGGTGAAGCACCTTGCTCAAATGTTTTTTGCTAGCTTCCCGTTGTGAAATTGGTGCAATATGCATGGCAGATAAAGTCATAGTAAATTGAAGTTCAGGGAACAGTATTTACTGAGCCTGTCTTTTTATTCTCTCTGAAGAGTTTGGGTATGAGCCACAAATTCCAAGCACTGGGCTAAGCTGGATGTTGAGGTGGTGTGGGTACTGTGTTAGCTTACCAGGAGTGTTGTGTGCCTCTACATCCTTGACACTGTGAGTTTCTGCTAGGTATGATGATCACAGGGAGGCCCTGCTGAAAGGGGGAATTGACGGAGACTACCAAGATAATAGTTTAGATCTGCTGCACTACTTCACTGTCAGCTGCTACTCTGGATATGGAGATGATGAAAAGGTAATGACTTAATTAATCTCTAATGAATCAATTTAAATTTCATGAAAAGTGTTGGCATTTGCTTTGTGTTGAAAAGCTATGTGTGAAATTGTTGAGCACAGGTAGTAATAATGCTCACACAAATTTTTCTAAGACAAAGCTTAGGCTGGATGCTTAGGGAATGTTTAATTCCTGTATGTTGTCCAACAATTATTTAGTTGTAATTTCCAGCTATACCTTATAACTACAGAGTGTGTGTGTGTGTATCATTTCTTTATGTTATACAGTGATGCATTCCAGTGCTTTGCAATACTATCTGTTTATTCAGAAATATCTTTAACAAACTACAATGCTTCAAACTCAGAAAAATAAAATTAACATAGTAACAGACTTGGGGAAAGTGTGTTTTCTGTAATTAAATTCCCTGTTGGATTTTAAGATACTTATAGTAATTTAAAAAGCTCCAGGTGATGAGAAAAAAGCCTCTGCCAGAGAAAATCCTTATCTGTCCTTGTGTTAATGTACTAGGAGTGAATTAGTAACATCCCAGTTTAAAAAGAGATAGGATACGTAATAGTGAACGTCATATTTGGAACTTCCTCAAAACTTCATCATGTAACCATGAACTTACCAACATCTCCAGCATGCTGCAAGCTTTTTTTTGTTTAGATTTGAAGAGGCGCTTAATGTGCAAGAGATGAGACTACAGGAAGGAGATGGAGATTAAAGGAATGTGAGAGAATGGGAATGTTAAACAAAGGGTCTTGCTGTCTAGAGCAAGTGCTTACAAGGCCTTTACCCTGATTTTGAGTTGTTGTTGTAGAATTGTAATATTTCTCTGAAATACACCTGTGGCTGAGCATTTGTATATCTGTTAGTGAGCCATGCAAAATGAGTCAGATTTTTTTTTTTAATTTCAGGGATTCTTTACAGTCTATCGACATGTTTTTGAAGAGATTTCAAAAGAAGAAATGGAATATATGGCCGACGATGATATTGAAGTATTCCCTATGTTTGGATATTCCCAAAGTAACTATGATACGGTAAGAGCAAGTGTAAATCTGACCCAAAAGTAACCGTTAGTTCATTACCCTGTCCCACGCTGAAATGAAAGGCAAGGCTCCTGCTGATCTCTGATGCGGATGCAAACCGCTGTACCTGCTCTCTTTCCTACTGCTGTATACCATCGCTGTAAGGGAGGTGCTTGTGTTCTGGGTCATAGTACTTAGTTTAATGGAAATTGGCATTTCCTGTTGGACTGTATTATTAGCCAGGCTTTTAGGGTAGGTAGTCAGACAAACACTTCACAGGTCTAACCATCAATTATGCCACTGAAACTTAAGTGCAGGGCAAGGCCTATAAAACAAAGGAACAGATGTTTTCTTTGCTTCCTGATGAGAACAGTATCCAAGTGTTTTAATGCAGCTTACATTACAGAAAGGGATATAACTTTTTTTAATACCGTGCAATGTCTTGCCTCATTTAGGAAAACTGCATAGCACTGAACTACAGAACACAGCCTTTAGAAAATGGGAGATGTTCTGACTGACCTGCCATGTGAGCTCCCACTCTGGTACTCTTGTCAGCTACAATTATTCTTTAGCAAGATCTAATTTCCAGAATAGTGCATGCTTTCCTTTGGGAAGCAAGAAGAGAAAAGGTGTGGGGGACACTTGAATTCTTGTCATCTGGTTTGCCAAAATTCAGACAGGATTTTTTTAAGGTTACCAGTATTCCGGTGTTGAAATTAAATAGTACAGTAATAGCACTTTCCCCAGTGAATAACTGTGTGAATGTCAAGTAAAATTACGCAATGGCTTAACAAACAAATTTTTTCTTGGGGTGAATAGTTAGTATCTCTGAAACTTCTGTGATCTGCCTTTTAAGGGAGTTACCTTGAAACACCAAAAACCTTTGGGAAGGGCACTTGTTTTGAGGCCAGGGAATAGATATGATTTTAGACCGAAAGCAGTTTTTATGTTGCAACTAGTAACTGCAGAAATGTCTGGAGTTCTAGCACCAGCATGCTTTGGCATCTGTGTGGTTCATGCTGTTCTGGAAGCAGAATGATAAGCTTTCTTTTTCCTTTTAAAGGAGTTCGTAGGGGTGTTTTATAAGAGGTATAGGAAGAAGGTTTATTCCCCAGTTAAATGGGAAAGTCATTATCCCTGTTATCTTGTATTCAAAGATTACACTGTCAAAGGATTCTAGCATTGCAGTGCCCACTTCTCTACACAGTGGGAGTATCATGGGAAAATGGAAAAGAGTTTTAGAAGGGAACTACAAAAGCTGTACGAGAAGCTTCGCAATCTGCAGTGTGACTGTCCTCTGGTTCAGTCTGCTGAGCTGATTCTCAAGAAGCTGTTGAGAGGCAGCTTGATCAGTGCCAAGCAGCCAGCAAAGATATTTTTGTGACAACAAAATTTCCTGGGAGGAGAAGACTTCTAGGTCAGATGCAGAAACAACAGTGAACAGCTTCAGGTATAGGCAAAACAAAATCCACCTGGGAATTCAGCAAGATCTGCTGTACAGTCTTCTGGAGAAGGGCAGAGATGTGCTTGTATTTCGGGTAGCTGCTGAGTTAGAAGGAAAGTCTTGGCTCATACAGCTGGTGAAGGAGAGGTTGATCCCTGTCATCAGTTGATGGCCATGCATCCCTTTGCATAGAGGTATAGAGTCAAAGAACGGTTTGGGTTGGAAGGGACCTTAAAGACCATCTAGTTCCAAGCCCCTGGCCATGGGCAGGGACACCTTGCACTAGACCAGGCTGCTCCAAGCCTCATCCAGCCTGGCCTTGAAGACATCCAGGGATGGGGCATCCACAGCTTCTCTGGGCAACCTGTGCCAGTGCCTCACCACCCTCTCCGGGAAGAATTTCTTGTCTTCCCTCAGAGCATGAATAAACATTTCAACTAGTAAAAAGTGTGT
>NW_010241605.1:0-470 GCF_000690775.1 Eurypyga helias
TTGTGACTGGCCGCCAACCGGAATTCACTCTGTCTACCACAGACCTCTGTGCTCTGCCCTCCAGCCAGTGTTTAACCCAGCCAAGAGTCCATCTGTCTCAGCCACGAGCCAGCTTCTCCAGGAGATGCTGTGGGAGACCGTGCCAAAGGCTTTCCTACAGCCCAGGTGACAACACCCACAGCCTCTCCCTCACCCACCAGGCGGGTCCCCCGCTCAGAGAAGAAGATCAGGGTGGTCATGCAGGACCTGCCCTTCATGAACCCATGCTGGCTGGGCCCAATCCCCTGGCTGCCCTGCACCTGCTGTGTGAGCTCACTCGAGATTAACTGCTCCATAATCATCCTGGTACCAAGGTCAGGCCGACAGGGCTGTAGTTCCCCGGATCCTCCTTCCAGAACTTCTTGTAGACGGGCATCAGATTGGACCTCCCCTGGTAACCAGGACTGCTGGTAAATGATGGAGAGTGGCTT
>NW_010241605.1:553-1034 GCF_000690775.1 Eurypyga helias
AAGCCGCCATCCAGTACCTCAGCCTTTTCCTCGTCCTTTGTCACTACGCTTCCCTCCGCATCCAATAAGGGATGGAGATTCCCGCTGACTCTCCTTTTGCTGCCGGTCTATTTGTAGAAACATTTGATGTTGTTTTCTACAACAGTGGCCAGATTAAGTTCCCGTTGTGCTTTAGCCTTTCTAATCTTCTCCCTGCATGCCCTCATGAGACCCCTGTACTCTTCTGGAGTTGCCTGCCCCTTCTTCCAGGAGTGGGGAACTCCCCTTTTCTCCCTGAGTCCCAGCAAAAGCTCCCTGTCCAGGCAGGCCGGGCGTCTTCCCCGACGGTCCGTCTTACGGCACATGGGGACAGCCCGCTCCTGCGCCTTTAAGACTTCCTTTTCGAAGGACAACCAGCCTTCCTGGACCCCTTTGCCCTTCAGGACAGTCTCCCAAGGGACTCTCTCAACCAGGGTCCTAAACATACCAAAATCTGCCCTTC
>NW_010241606.1:0-15477 GCF_000690775.1 Eurypyga helias
GTGGAATATTTTTTCCATGTTTCTTTAGGGAAATCCGCTCTCCTGAAACGTAGGGTTGCAAAGAGTAAATCCGCTGGCTTGGTCGCCGGCGCTCCTGCTTTGAGGAGCGCTCTCAGGCTTTCTGGCCGCTCAGTGCAGAGCCTCACCTGGTGTGGCTCCTGGTTGACAGGCTGGCTGGGTCCAGGCTTGCAGGCACAGCGGGGTTTGACCTCGTTCCCGTTCCCATTAATTTCAATGGAAATTCTTAGAAGTCTCTCTCGGAGCAGTTAATCGCTTTAGAGTGCTCTAACCCCTTCCTGCCCCCAGGCTTGACATCTCTATGTGTGGTTCCTCTTGTTTTAGGCACAAGTCCTCTTGTGAGTGCAGTACTGGTGTTTTAGATCCATTATGTTTACCTTGCACATCCTTGTAGTGGAGACAATGCCACGCAGCTCTGTGATGCTGCTGAGACAGGCTGATTTCACATTACTTCACTCAGTAACTCGTTGACGTAGGTGTGTGAGTGATGTCACCCAGCCAGTATAGTTCCCCCTAGGGCTTTAGGCCATGCTAACGGTGTGGTGGCAGCGCTTTTTTAGTTAAAACCCTTTTGCTACAGTATATGAGCACGCTGTAGAACAGCATTGGGCTCGAGAATCTTGGTCCATGCTTCTGAATCGCAGCGTTCACAGTTGTGTGCCTAAAGACGGGAGAGTTTGAACGTCTGGTTGAGATTGAGCTGACATGTGAGCGATAAACCTGAGTAACGTAGGTTTTAGAGTCACTGCCAAGCCCTGAGAGAGCTTTATGAAGTTTGGGTATCCTTTTGTAGGGAAGTGTTTTGCACGTGTACGTACACATAGACACACAAACTTTCTGTGATGCTTATGTTTGGAAACAATATGATTACATTTGTCTTCATGTTACTCGTAATGCATTTTGGGATACCTAGCACCTACCATGCCTTTCTCAAGTATGATACAAACAATTCCCACTGCACTTTGAAGACTGTTTTCCTTCCTTCTCCGGCTTCCCCATTGGAAAAAATAAGATTAAAATGCTTTTGCAAGGTGTGGTACCCTGAGTCAGTAATCGTACCTCAAAGCATCTTACTGTCAGCTGAAATTTATCTTCAAAATGCTATAGGTTGAGTTTAGTGCTGAATAGCAGTTGCCTTTTGGGGCCAGGAAACAACCTTGTGTAAATGAGGTTGGAAGTTAAGGGTTTTTTCCCTTCTTTTTGCTTGTATGCAAGCATGGGGTGTGTTTATTCAGAGCAGTGTAATCCTGGACAGTAACTCTGGAAACGTGAGCTGTGCCCGTGTCTGTTCCTTTCCTGCAAATCATACTTCTGGGTTTTTTTAAGAGTAACAGGGGTGGGGAGATGAGCTGGTGGGGGAGGGCAAGAGTTGAGCTGGTTGGTAAAAGTCTTGCCGCAGGCATGGGATCCGTTTCAGATGACCTTCATCGTGAGCAGACAGTATGTGGGCGGTGACGGCTTTGTATTCTGACTTGTCCTAATAGCCAGTAATCCAATTACATTTAGGTTGACATTGTGGACATCTATGAGTCTATCCGTGAAAGGCAGCGTCATGACAGCGAAAGGTCTACCTGCAGCACCTTGGAGCAGAACGACATTGAAGCTGTTGAAGCGCTTGTTTGTATGAGCTCCTGGGGTCAAAGATCGCAGAAAGGTGACATATTAAAGATAAGGCCACTTACGCCCTTCTCGGATTCTGGTGATTTCACAATGCATGCTGAGGCTACGTCCGAGTTACCAAAGGACTATTTATCTACACTGGTAAGAAAAACATAAATGCAAAGTAAATACAACTGCCATCTGGATGTTACATCTTTGCTGTGTTTTAGCTTGGCTGGGAAAAGGTACCCACCCTGCTCCTGTGTCCCTGCCTGGAATGGTTAGGGTACAGCCAGTGTGTGTATATACAGAATAGTGAGGTGGGTGTGCTGAGTTAGGGTTTTTCTGCTGCCTCTGGAATGGCCGGTGTAGGGGTTTGGTCCCTTGTTAAATCTAGACGGGAAAGCTCTTGCTGACAGGTTATTTGATTTGACAGGTGAGCTGAGGGTGCCGTCAGGATGGTTCCTTGGAGTACTTTGAGAACGGCAGAGTGAGCCTCAGTGATTTGGCAAGCATTTTATGAGAGAGCCTCTTGATGACATTTGGCTTTACTCTGGTCGTTATAAGAGAAAGTACAGGTTACCATTACGAATTAGACACTTTAATTAGTTTCTGTGCTATGTGTTTCTACATGTAGTCTGTTATTTCTCCGGCACATTGTTCTACTCTGGCTGACTAATGTCGGTTGAATCACAATATCTTTTGTTGCCATTTATGTTGCAACAAAAGTAGGTATTAAAAAAGGGCTTGGCACCACCCAGGTTTCAGATGGTCAAGGACCATTTCAACCAGTAGGCTTCTAGTGTGCAGGTATGTCAGGAAAAAAGGGAATAATAGAGGGAAGAGGCTGTGATAGTACGGCAGCTCGGTGATGGACTTCTCTCATACTCCTGCTGCTCAGTGTTGACATTGTCTCTTGAGTGGCACAGGAGATAGGCATGTGATTTCAGTGGTAAAGGAGGAAGGAGAGGTGGTGGCAGTAAGAGAGGGTAGAGAGAAATGGATGAATAAGAAGGGACAAAGCAGTTCCAATTGTATTTATCTCTGAAGTAGCCACCAGCTGATGAGGAAATCATTGATAAAAGATTGAGAGCTTGAGATTGAAAGGGTGCAGTATTGCTGTCTGTGGCTAGTCTGTTTTCTATGAACGCCAGAGTGCTCATAGCCTCTTACAGCTGCACCCGTTGCTGAGGGGAAAGGAATGAGGGAGTTTTGTAGTGCAGTGGGTAGTCATGCAATGTTTTATGCAGGTTTACATCTGCTTCATTGCCTTCCTTTTATTAACATGTTTTTGAGCATACTCGGAACGGCCATCAGATGAGGCAGCGTTTGCTTTAGTCAGTCTGTCCCAAGAGACAGGTTTTGAGATTCTGGGGAGGGGATGTAATTTTACTTTTCACAGTAAAAAGTGCAAAAAACCATGCTATGAAATTACACTGTTGTATAACGGTGTTGTCTTTTTTGCAGTGCATGACCCCTCCGCACAGCCCTGACTTTGCTGAGGTATCAGCTGCTATGCTCCTCTCCTCACAAGTCACTTATTCCAAACCAAGGACTGTCATGGCAAATACAGCTGCCTGCTTGGTCACATCAGCGACTGGTGCCTCTCCCATAACCAAGCCATCTGTTATCAATATCGAGCGACAGTGCAGCCAGAAGCCAGTGATATCTGAATCCTTTGCCCCTCAGCCTTGCAGGGCTATGGCAACAAGCGTGATACGTCACACAGGTGATAGTTCTGCTTACCATCACGTTCCTGCCGTGCAAGAGAAAACAGAGGTAACTTCAGGCTACAGCACTTCCAGAGACTGGTGTGGAGCGGGTGAGCGAAGACATTCCAGACTGCCACAGGATACGTGTGCTGCGGATGATGTAGTTAACGAACTCTCTCCGGTACATCAACCTTACGCACATGACTCCAGTGATACCGCGACCAATAAAGGACAACTACAAGTCCAGCCCGTTTCGCCGCAGACCCACTTACCAAAGAACTGTGAGAATGACTTGCAAAAAAGAGCTACCCCAGTGACACCTGCCCCCGTTTCAAGCCCCCAGGTTCTCTGTCAAATGATCCCTTTAAATGGACAAAGCAGTATGATCAATGCCTATGTCAAGCCTTCAACACCAACAGTCTCGACTCCCATGAAACCTATCTTACCGCAGACGGCCCCGCTCCCTCAGCCTGTACTCATGGGACCTTCTGTGCCTCAGGGGACTGTCATGTTGGTTCTTCCACAGACTGCTGTCACACAGCCACCACAGTGCCCGCAAACAGTAATGACTGTCGGGAACACCAAATTACTGCCCCTTGCTCCTGCTCCTGTGTTCATCGCTTCTGGTCAAAGCTGCGCCCCCCAGATGGACTTTTCTAGACGGAGGAATTACGTTTGCAACTTCCCTGGGTGCAAGAAAACCTATTTCAAGAGTTCCCACCTCAAAGCCCACCTTCGCACCCACACTGGTGAGTAGGACAGGGCTCTTCTGTGGCTCTGGCACTGGCTTGTGTTGGAGTGCTGAAATGCACGGGTTTTGGGGGCGAGGGGGTGGGAAAGGGAAGAGGCAGGTGATCGGGAAACTTACGCTTCTCTCAGAGAAGGGAGGAATGTTCATTCTCTGTGGGCAAGCAAAACAAGACAGACTTTGTTCTGAGACCTCAGCTGACCCCACAGTGTTAGTTGAATTTCACATGCTTTAGTTGGAGCGAAGCTCTGCCTTCTGTGTGTGTATGTTTAGATTTGGGTGGAATCCTGCCATCTGGACTAGATCGAAATGAATTGTGCAAGTCCCTTCTTTTGGGGCATGGAAAGGTCTCGTGTAAGCAAACCGTAGTACAGGTAGTTAGTCTTAATTGTTCCACGAGTAAACGAAAAGAGAGAAAGACAGAAACAGCACGTTTTTTCCAGAGTTTTGTTAGGGCTAAATGGGAACGCACTGAGATTTTGGGCTACTGTGTTAGGAAGTGGAATGGCTGCAGGAACGTAGCAGTTTATTCAGTTACAGGAAGGGAATTTTAAAGGTAAATAGAAATTAATTGTAATTAATAGGAGCTCCATAAAATCTGGTCAGTGTGGAGACAGTATACATGTGTTTTACTTACCTTTTTCTGGCTTCAAGATACTGTTAAGACTAACCTGGAGTTCTCAGGGACTATTTTTGATGTTGAGGGATCGGTGTAGTGGGAGATTGGTACAGAATAGCTCATTCAAAAGTCTGCCTACTTTTGGTTTCCCTTGGCTTCCCGTCCCCCGCCCCCAACCTTCCTTGTCCCACAGACACTGTAGTTCACTGGATGTCAGCTTCCGTGGCAGGACTTGCATGAGTGTGCCAGCTTGTCCTTACAGTTCCTTTGGGGAAAGAGCTTAAACCCCATATGAACCTGATAATCCTGGTAAACCAGAGTTCAGAGGTAGATGATGCCTCTGCTTCTGGCTTGAGGGTAAGTGTTGCAGGCTGCTCAGTTAACCTGGCACTCCAGGATAAACGCAGTCTGGCAAGAAGTGTCTCGCTTTGAGCACGTGATGCTGCTGATCCATAGGGAAGCTGTGTGTGTCCCTGTATCGTGGGACACACACAGCATAGTGAAGCACACTGAACCCTCACTGGCCAGTCCATGTTACGAGATGAGTGGGCAGAGTAGTTTAGTTTTCTTTTCCCACCTTGCCCCTGCCCACGGAGTAGCTAGGTGGTACCACATAGTAGTAGAACTTTACTCTCAATAGATGGAATCAGACCAACACTTCTGTGGGACTTCCTTTTTGCTGGACACATGTTCTACTCCAAAGTGTTACCATAAATCTGGGTCACGTGGTAGATGTTAATCTTGACCTTTATGGGGGTTGCAGGCAGTAGATCACGTTGTTTAGGATGTGTTTCATGTTAAGCAGTCACCTAGGATGAGCAGAAACTGTCATGGACAGCATTCCTGATGCTGTCGTCCCTGGGCGTGCAGACCTCCCCTGGCTGTCTGTTGGCCCTCCAGCTGCGTGGGGATGGCAGGACAGGCCATTCCTTGGTGTTAGGTGCTGGGGCGGTGTGTTTGTGCCTAGCGCTGGGTCCCTCGAGCAGCCGGACCCTGCGGTTCCATTCCAGGCTTCCCGATTGCCCGTGGCATTTGCTGATGACGTGCAGCGGACGTGGAGTGTGGTCACACAGGGCTGGAGACAGGGTGTTGCTTCTAGTTCAGTCAACAGATAAGGTAGCTCTGTGAACAGTCTTTTCTTTAAACTGGGGCTTTGGACAGCTGAGAAAAAATACAGACTTGATTAAAGAAGAACATTAAAGAAATATGAAGGAATAAGTAGAAATGATAACTATGATTTTTCTCTGGAACACAACTGGAGCTTAATCTAATGTTGACTGCACACAGGAGCAGTCCTGTGGAGTTCATCGGTTTTTGCAAGGCGGGATTTAAGTTAGGTCTTCGATAAAACTGTAACACAGCTTCTCAAAAGTAAGTTCTGCTTCTTTTCTGTCCTGCAGGAGAAAAGCCTTTCAGCTGCAACTGGGAAGGCTGTGACAAGAAGTTTGCCCGCTCAGATGAACTGTCACGCCACCGTAGAACTCACACGGGAGAGAAGAAGTTTGCTTGTCCCGTGTGTGAGCGTCGCTTCATGCGCAGCGACCACTTGACAAAGCACACCCGCCGCCATATGACCACGAAGAAGATCCCCAGCTGGCAGACAGAGGTTGGCAAACTCAACAGAATCGCCACAGCAGACAAACCGAAGAGCAGCAGTGCTCTGAGTATGCTCATCCCCATGCCGTCCTCCGTCTGTCAGGGCTAGTGGGAGAAGCACCTTCTCTCCAAGCTTTCTGAAGCTCTCTGATAGCTACAAGAAAACTGACAGTGGCTTTTTTCCCCTGTGTTTGTGCATACTTTAGTTTCCTTTGGGTCCTCTGTTAATAATGCTATGTGAGAAATCTATCCTATCTTTCCTCATCCCTTCCGTGTTTGGTTTTTTTCAATACTTGGGCAAATGCAATCACCAGCACTTCAGGAAAGCAAAACTCTTGGGAAATGGTTTTTGGCAATAGGTTAAAAAAGTCACTTGTAATGCTTGCTGTTAATATTCCGATGGACAGTAAAACAGGGTGACTTTTAATTTTTATACTAGTATTTTCTATACCAAATATATTTTGTATTTATTCATTTTGGTCTCGTTATGCAGGCAAAGTACTTGACCTGCATCAGTAGGGGTGTGCAGGATGAGACCCAGGGTTTTGGAGACTCCTTTTCGGTGAACCTAAAAAACTGCATTCAGAGCATTTTGTAAGCACATATTTGATAACTCTCAGTAGCTGGGATTTTCACACCTGCAGATCCCGATCCTGCAGTGGGCTGGTGCTGTTACACCCTCCTTACGTAGGTGACATTGGAGGTTTGAGATCCAAATGTGTCATCAGTTTTAAAACAAACCAAACCAGAATGACTTTCTTTCCACAGAGTAGTGTTGAAATGCTCCACGTTTTATAAGTTCATACCCTGGGCAAGTGGAAGCCGTCGGTAGAAGTTTGACATACTGGGCAAAAAATCCACCAGAGCCAAGTTTGGAGGAGCCAGGCTGCTCTGATGGAGGGAGAAACACAAACATTGTTTAGAAGCTTTGACACTAAAAGTTATGCTTTACTTTCAGTCCTACTAAACCAGCATATCAGAATCTACAGAAGAATGCAAAAATGGCAAGATAACCCGTGCATAATTAGCTGGGTCTCTGTTTATATTTTTTTTGAGTACAGGAGAAATAGAAAATTAAGGGGTTTTTATGTATCGTGGATGCTTGTGCACCTTATAGGAAATTGTTCAAGGCTTTCCTTTACCTGTATCAAAGCACCCGAGGAAGTACTAATCGTGTCGTAAGAGATAGCCACCATGTCAACCTGATGATGCTCTTCATGTGGCCTTATACTTCTCCACAGTCCTTTGTATAAAATCACCCTTTTCTATTAAATGAGATACTCTGCCTGTCGAATGGATTTTCTTTTACGCCAGGTGTAACTACGGCCGAGAAGTGGAATCGCCGGTTGCAGGAGTGCCGTGTTGTAACGGCGTGGTGGGAGCGATAAAACTGCCCGTAGCGCAGTCGGGCTGCTCGCTTTCCGTGGCGCGGAAGGATGCACGCGCGCAGGGAGCCGACAGCAGAACAGTCGTGCTGTCGGGCACCAGGTGCTGTTTCGAGGCAGCTCGCCTGCTGGATGAGATACTCCCATAGCACTTACTCCTCCTGGACTCTTCCATTCAGCCACTCCTACACTGAAGCTTAGTTGAGCACTGAGGAGGACTCTTTCCTGGATGTGTAAGATGTGGATAACTCGGAACATGCTCTCTTGCACTGCATCGTCGTGCTAAACTCCTGGTCTTGCCGCTTGGTGTGGGCGAAGCGCGGCTCTGGCCTAGGCGCTGACGTGCTGATCCCTGCTGGCGCTCCCCGGAAATCGGCAGAGACCCGTTTCTCTTACAAGCGGAATACGGCGTTCTTTTTTACGCGTGAGCCCGTAGTTGCAGTGAAGGGTAACGCGTTTCAAACTGCGCTGGAGTGTCGTGCCGAGTGTACCGCAGCGCTTGTGCCCGACCTTTCAACCGTCTGCACCCTGGCGTCCCGCTAACCAGAGCGAGAAGGGGAGGTGCAAACCTCGCTTTGTGCTCCCCAAAGGGCTCGCCCCAAACCCCTCCTCCTGGTAAAGTGGATGGCTTGTAGCATTGCTGTTCCGTGTCGGGACCCAGTTGTCCAAATTCATGTGGTGAAGAAAGAGAAGATGCCGCTCCTCTTTTTTCCTCACAAGAAGTTTGGTTTCTGGAGGCCGTTTTAGCATGCTTCTCAGCGCGGGAGGGGTGTCCCGTCTCAGTCCCGTAGCCAACTCAGTACTTCATTTTTATAGACTGTTTACAGTGTTCACTGACATAAACCAGCCCAGAAACTCATCACATAATTCAGTAAATCGTCATGTTTGTTGCATTGTGCTGGAAAACCTGGACTTCCGAAAGGCGTGCATATCACGATGGGAAAAGCAGCAGCTCCCTTTCTGTTAGGTTTACCCGGCCCGCGCGCTCCTGCGAGGTGTGCGCCGCCTCGTCCGGGGCCTGGGGCTCTGCCCTTGGGGATGTGCACCAGCAGCTGAGCCGCGGCATGCCTGCCTCTGCCCTCTTTGCTCCTTCCCTTCCTTCCTGCCGCGTAAGGGTTGTGTACGGATCCGGCACGGCTGGGATAGCTGCTCTCTTTGCACTGTACTGCCTGAACTCGCTTGTTCAGTCGTTTTATTTTGAGCCTATATTTTAAAAAAATGGAATTGTGGTTTTGTACCCGTTTTTAACTACTACCAAATAAAAAGTATGTCATGTGACTTGTTTTAAATCATCAAAAAATTGTGAATTTTCAGACTTCCTACGCGCCTGTTCCAGAACTGTGTAAATCCATCTGGATCGGCTTATATATATCTAGGCCAGCAGAAGACTTTAGGGCTCGCTAGTTCACTTCCCTGCAAAGGCAGGATTTTTTGGATCCTGTTGTAAATGGCCTGGTGCTTGTCCGTTTGTAACTTCACATGGTGCTTCCTGTGTATGTGGTGAACGCGTATGCCGCTGCTAGCCTTTGGGGCTTTGCCTGCTGCCCAAAAACAAGAGTCTTGTGGTTCCCAACTCTTCCAGCACGCCCTCCAGCGCTTGGCAGCCAACGGCGGGGGGGAAAAAAATCACCGTTGCGAGCTGCGTGTGGCACAGCTGCTGGAAATGAGAGAATTTGGCTCAAAAAGATTGTTTCATTGGTCCCGGTTCTTCCCGCTCCCGCATGCTGGCAGGCTGCGTGTCACCCCGTCTCAGCCGGAGGAGACAGGTGACTGCTTTAAGTTCTGCAGTGGGAGCCCTCGGAGAGCCAACTGGGAGCGGTGACCATCCACCTGGCTGCATGGTCTTTAAGGTCACAGAATCACAGACTGGTTTGGGTTGGAAGGGACCTTAAAGACCATCTAGTCCCACCCCCCCTGCCACGGGCAGGGACACCTTCCACTAGACCAGGTTGCTCAAAGCCTCATCCAGCCTGGCCTTGAACACTTCCAGGGATGGGGCATCCACAGCTTCTCTGGGCAACCTGTGCCAGTGCCTCACCACCCTCTCCAGGAAGAATTTCTTCCTGATATCTAATCTAAACCTCCCCACTTTCAATTTAAACCCGTTACCCCTTGCCCTGTCACTACAGGCCCTTGTAAAAAGTCCGCCCCAGCTTCCTTGTAGCCCCTTCAGGTACTGGAAGGCTGCAATAAGGTCTCCCCGGAGCCTTCTCTTCTCCAGGCTGAACAAGCCCAACTCTCTCAGCCTGTCCCCATAGCAGAGGGGCTCCAGCCCTCTGAGCATCTTCGTGGTCTCCTCTGGACTTGCTCCAACCAGTCTATATCCTTCTGATGTTGAGGGCTCCACAGCTGGACGCAGCACTCCAGGTGGGGTCTCACCAGAGCAGAGTACAGGGGCAGAATCCCCTCCCTCGACCTGCTGGCCACACTTCTCCGGATACAGCCCAGGATATCGTTGGCTTTCTGGGCTGCCAGTGCACACGGCCGGCTCATGTTCAGCTTTTTGTCTACCAGGCTCTAGGGTGTTCGATGCTCGGAGGGAGGAGGTTGGAGGAGAGTCGCTGGGGTGGTGACGGTGGGAGGGCGGGTAGGTGACAGCAGGGCGCTAGGTATGACGTGTCTCACAACCATCGCCAGGTCAGCCGCTGCTCTGCCCTCGGAGGTCGCAGCAGCGGGGTGCCAGTAGATACGTGCGTTCAGGGTCTGTCCTCACTGGGTGAAAGGACCGGCGTTGGGCGTCCTAGGGCCGGAGATGAGGACCTCCTAACCCTGAGGAGCTATGGTTACGGTGACTAACTGGTTTTCATCCTTCTTTCCAGCCGTCTCACCCAAGCAGGGGTCTAGTCACAGCCTTGTTTTCCCCGCTCGGATCTACCTACAGCTCCCCACTGAATTTCTGAAGCTTGTAGGATATTTCACTGGGTGACTACACGCCAGGTAAAAGACAACTTGTTTCCTAAAACTGCTCTGTCACTGTCTTGGTTGCTCTTTGGGAATGAGTTCTGCCCATTTCCTGGGCTACTGAAAAGGCAAAACTCTGCGTCTACTGCAGGGCTGCCAGAAAGAAAAGGCATCTACAAAGAAAGGGGAAAAGAGGATTCCAAGTGTTTGTTTGCACATGAAAAAAATCAGATTTGAGTGAAACGCAGAGTTTGAGTAAGTGTGCAAATCGATTCTGTGGTTTCAGGTTCACTGGTGGTGTTTTTTTACATCTTGGGTTGAGTAATTTTAAAAATATCACTTTAATGCTTCCAGGAGCAGAACCTTTTAGCTGGAGTCTCGTTGCACAGCCACATAAGGAGTCTCCAGAGCTCGTGGAAGTCTCTAAGCTCAGAAGTGGCAATATCTGTTCATGCACTCAAGAGTAATCTTTCACGATTAGCTGAAAACAATGACCCTCTTCAGTCCTTTCAGCAACTGTGGTTTTGCCTCCCTTAAAAAACAGTAGTTACAGGAGGCACGTACGGCCAGCCAGCTGGCCGGCGAGGGCCTCCTGCTCCTTTAGGACTGGTGCAAAACATGGTGTGTAGCTTTTGTCTTTGTGAGATGAATAACGTCATCTTTTGGTTAATACGCGCGGCCTGTTGTTGCTTTATTAATGGGGATTAATGGTGTCAGCTCAAAACCTGTGCTCAGCTACCCCGTCTTACGCTGCGTGTATCAGACAGGAGGGCAGTTTCTAACATGATGAACCAGAGACACTCCAGAGCCCTGTTTAAATCCAGCAGAACTGTTATGGGGAGAGGAAGAAGTGCTGGCAAGCCAAACCAGTTTTTGGCTTATGAGCAGTTGTGATTTGATGATGGTTATAGAGGAATGCAACCCAAAGAAAATAACCTTTCTGATAATTTAGCTGGTGGGAAGTCAGTGTCCAGTGCCTGAGGTGTGGCAGTGATCTCTGTAGTGCAATTGTCCTGGTGTTTTTTTTTAAAGAGCAATTAACTCAAGGAGTTTCCCATGAAATTAGTCATGGGCTCAGGTACTTCTTCAGTATCATTATTTTCCTGCAAATCATCTAGTGTCCTATTTTCCCTGAGAAACAGTAAGGTTACACGAAGACCCAGGTAGTTAAACGGTGCAATCGCGCCCTCCTTGGTACCAACCCCACTGCCACCCTCCTGGTTTTGGTGTGCTGTTGGGCACAGGTTGGACACGGGTGGAGGGGCACACTCCCTGACAATTCCTGCGTGGACTGGGGATCCGGTCGGGTACCACCAGCCCATTCTGCATGCCAGGAGAACAAGACAGAGGGGTGTGAGTGGTTCTGTGCCTGCTGGTTCTGTGACCAGAGCACAGCACTGTGTCATTTCACAGCATGGGGAAAGCCTGTGAGACCGTGGCACAATCTGAGGTCCCTCTTTACATCCCAAAACTTCTTTCTCTCACTTTTTCCTTCGTGCATTGACTGTCCCAGGTGCACCACTCCCTCCTGGACCTTCCCATGCTCCTGCAGGTCTTCCTCTTCTCTTGGTGATGCTGAAAACGTTACCTGTGAAACCCACTGCACCTTCATTCTGGGTGCAGAAACGTGCCTGTCCTTTGGCTATTTGACAAGCTAATTTTGTAAATAAGCTTAGCTGTTCACCATGTTGTCAAGAGAGATTTGTTGCAGCCTGAGAAAAATAGGTGATTAAAGGAAGACAGGGTAGGGAGTACCACCATCACCTACGGTGCTGGAGTCAGCAGGTCTCCCGTGTTTTTCCTGCTCTCCGCAAGCATATTCGGCTCCCCACGGTAGGTCTTTGAGAGCTGCTGAAAACTGATACAAGCTCTGGGAGATCTGGCTGCTGACGCTTGATGTGCTGCAGAGAAACTCTGTTCCTGACACAGCTCAGCAGCATTAGTAGGTCTAAAAATGACTATTCCTGCCAAAAATTCAGGAGCTGTCATTCAAAACAGGATGTTTTTCAGGAGGAAAACCAAGCCATGCAAGGCCATCTTCTCTCTACTCTGGCTACTCCTGGGTCACCAAAGTATCATAGAATCATTGAGTTGGAAAGGTCCTTAAAGATCATCTAGTTCCACCCCCCCTGCCATGGGCAGGGACCCCTTCCACTAGACCAGGTTGCTGAAAGCCTCATCCAGCCTGGCCTTGAACACTTCCAGGGATGGGGCATCCACAGCTTCTCTGGGAACCTGTTCCAGTGCCTCACCACCCTCTCTGGGAAGAACTTCTTCCTGGTATACAACCTAAATCTCCCCTCTTTCAGTTTAAAACCTTTACTCCTTGTCCTAACCAAGCTCCCTGGCTGCTGTGCTGGAAGGTCATCCCTCCGAGCCTGCGTAGCTTTGCAGGAGGTCAGCTCCCTTCCTGCTGCCCACCTCCGCAGGCTGCCCGCGGGCAGAGCACCGTGGCCAGCCTCGCTGAAGGCTGCTGCGGGACAGAAACGGAGCCTGAGTACGTGTGCTGGGGGTGTAACGTAGTGTCTGCCTCATGGCATCCCTCCTGCCACCCCCCAAGGATGCGTTGTGCTTAGCCTCTGCAGGTACTGTGAGATGATTCGCCCGCGCGCTCTAGAGCCTTCTTCAAAACACAATTTGATGCCTCTCCTGAGGGCTACGTGGAGTACAGATGTATTTATTTCTGTTTCACAGACACCAGGAATTACAAAGAAGTTAAAATACAGCATCTTAAGATATGTCCTGCTGTTTGTTCTTGCGTTTATACAGTCTGTGTGAAGATTTCACCCAGTATCTTCTATGCTGAAGACAGAAATAAGGTATTTTTCTACTTCTGATAATAAGCAGCTACTCATAACATGTTAAAATGCAGGTAAAATGAAGGCAGAAACCCTAAAATAACAGGCTTCCTTGTCAGGGAGCACTGAAAATTCACGTTTTTCTCTGGAGAGCTGACTTTCTGGTTTACTGTGCAGTCAGCTAATGGTAAAACGTAGTGATTTTTCTTCTAGGTTACCTGCAAGAAACAAACGGGAAGGCCAGGACTGGTAATTCTGAAAACTGACTGCAAACAGCTGCTCTGCAATAGCATGCAAGTCCCTCTCGAGTGGATGATCGCTGGCTGCAGCAAGGCAGCACGGGGATGCGCCTCCTGCTCCTGGAGGATCCACACCAAGGAGCTCCAGGTACCACGTGGATGCTGGGATCCTGCCCCGAAGGGATTGCACAAATCCCATGCTCCCTGACGGCTCCCAGGAGCCTTGCGTGCCCAAGTGGTGGCATTTCAGCTCTGGGGTGACACAGTGTGCATGCTGGACGGTGGACCCACTCCCCTTTTCATTCTCTGCAACCCACGCTGGGGAGAGGATCGTCTTCAAAGAGGGAGTGCCAAATTCAGACCTGGGCCAGAGGTTGGCACAGCGCAAGGAGTGAATTTGGCCTGTTTTACGTGTCAGGAACATGAATTTCATGTAACACCCCCTTAAGCGAGAGCAGAAATCAAATGACTTTGCTACATTTCTTTCCTGTGCTAAGAAACACAAAACAAGCTCTTCCTTCCAAGGAAAAACCCTTCCCTCTTGCAAAACAAGCTCTTCCTTCCAAGCACCATGTCTCAACCCCCCTAGTCTGACACTTCTATTCTAGTGCGTCTTCATTTGTAAATACCAGTTAGAAATGAGCTTCTAAATATTGACTTGCAAGATGAATTGATCCCTCTTCCGGCGGCACCGATCGGAAACGAGCAGTTGGTGAGGATCTTCAGGCCGTCGCTCCGAATCGGTCAGGAGGACTTTCTCCTCCGCACTTCCCCAGCAGCCGCGCTGCCCTTCACGCTCCACCTCCCTCTGCCCCCCCACCTCTCCCGCCCTGAGTCGCTGTGCGAGGGGTTGTCTTGTCAGCAGCAGTTTTGCTCCAGCTGGGCTTCCCGGAACGTGCTCTAAGTTCTCGTGGCGTGGGGTCGGGTTCAGCGGCAGTACTCCCGCTCGATGCTTGCCATGAGCTCCTCCTCCGAGTAGTCGTATGACACCGTGGATGGCCCCGCCGGCTTCTTGCTGTTCCTTTGTGGGCACCTGCCCGGGAGGGGAACGAGTTATTGGTGTTAACGAGAGAGAATCGAGCTCTGAAGACACAAGACGACTCTTACTTCATTTGTTTGTGAATGGAAAGATCGTGGCTTTCTGAGACACAGATCCTCTGTCATGTCTGGTTCCCCTACCCCACGCGTACGTCATTTATTGACATTTGCTATCACTTGGCATCTATTTTAGTCTGCGAGTTTGCTACAGTACAGTCCTTAAAATGTTCCAGATCAAACTCCCAGACCCTCTCGGTGAGTGTAGGGTCAAGGCCCAGTTAAAGCACTGCCTAACCTTTACTCTAGTTACTAGTTTTAAGGTTTTACGCAGCAAGGGATTTTTTCCTTGTATCTTTAAGGTGTTGGGAGTTGCCACCAACGTGAACTCAGCTGCCTCCAACCGCTCGTACAGTTTTTGTTTATTGTCACATCAGCACAACTCTCCCACGAGTGGGTACTGATGTATAATTCAGAGGGAACCGGTCTGGTTTTTATCAGTATTTATCAGTATTATCACAGGCGGGTTATGTTGGATGAAGGGAAATCTGTCCCTGCCCACCTGAGGGACGACCATGAAAAGTCTTCTGCAAGCTTTGACCACTGCAGCTCGCACCACCAAACAGGTCAGCTTGGCCTTGACCTCCAGGCCAGGAGAGAGAGACAGACGCTGACAATGAGCTCCTCCTTGACCTTGTAAAGAACTGGGGGGTGAGCAGCCCGGGCCATAGGCTAGATTTCTCTGGAAGCTGGGGCACGTGGCTCCACGAAATGGAAGGAACGGTGAGGTGCAGAGCTAAGCGGGTTGGGGCAATCCCAAACACAAC
>NW_010241607.1:0-15254 GCF_000690775.1 Eurypyga helias
TTCCTGCCTGAAACCAGCACACATATATAAAGTTATAATAAAGTTTAAATTTTTATTTCATTTTACCTCCCTAATTTTTTTCAATTAATAATGATTGATTTTTCCCTTATTTTATAATGTTGGTATACAGTGAACACCAGTGACCTATTCATGGCTCCATCTGAACTGTTGAAGAAATGGCTAGAGAACAAGAAAAAATATCTTCTAAATGTATACTGGATATGACATATGCTAAGGGAACTACAGCATGTGCATTGACATTCAGGTAGTCACCAAAATGCATGTCAATGAACTCACATTTTCTTAAAGATAAATCATGGCAGATCTGATAGCTCAGGACATCTGTATATGTAGTCTCTAGAGTCAGTAATATCCCCTCAATGTCCAAAGAAAGATAAACTTGTTCCTCCTTTCCTTCTTCAAACAAAAAAAAAAAAAAAAAAGAGAAAGGATTGTGGACAAGCTATCAAAATCATGAAGCTTGAAATAATTCATAGAATGTTTTGGTTTTTTGTTCAGAAGCTTTACACTCAGTTGTTCTTTTATTGTCAATCTGAGAATATTTAGATTGCTGAATTGGGACCAAAATCCTGTTATGAACAATTCTTGATAGTGACATTCCCAGTGCTGGCATTTTTCCTAATTATTTGTTAGTGCATAGCTTACTTTTCCTGCAAAAATATATCTCTGACTCTCAGTTAGAAAATACATGGCCTCACAGGCCAGAAGGCTTTTATCATATTTGACATGATATGAACGAGCCTGAACAAAGGTGCACTCAGTTTCATCCTGAAAAATTTGTGTTTTAACTCTCACAGAAAAAAATAATCTGAGTACAAAACATATAAACATCCTCCCTAATTTTCATAGGAAGTTCATTCTCAAACATCATTCCTGTAGGTTCTCTGGGGCTGAAATAGTGTTGGAGTATAAAGAAATGAAGCACATCATTTTGTATTCACCAGAACATGTTACATCCCTTATTGGTCACTGCTGTCAGAGCTCTGTGGTAGAGATGCTTAAAGTACTGCACTGCTGAGACTGTGATTAATGGCAGTCACCAACTTGGACTCTCAAAGTGACATAAAACTGATGGTAATCAGAGTGTTTATCTAACCACTGATGTATGACACACACAAAATGGGGAAAATGTTAATGCATGCTGAGCATCATTAATAGCTTAAACTTTAAAAAACATTTGTGGTATATTATATTTTGTGATGGGTTAATTATAGTGCTTTAAGCTCCTTTAGCAAGTCATTTGAATATTTTACCCCCATGTAAATGAGTGGCATTTCATAGTTTAATCTATTACTATGCCAGAGGTTGAAATGTTACAGAGTGAACAAAAAAAAAAAAGATGGAGCTGCTGACCATAGGAATCACTCAGGACATCATCACAGAACTTCTCTTTCTTCACCCTCACCTCTCTCATTTATCTCACTGCAGTTGCTAACCTAGAAGCATTTATTTCTGGTCTAATTTCACTTCTACTCAGGTGTCTGAGCTTGATTTCCCTCATGCTTGCAGGCAAACCTATATGATTTCAATTTTAATCAAGGATAAGAAGGAATTAAAAATAAAATAGATGGCTTAGCAAGAAAGGCAAAGGGATTTTTTTCCCTATTGATTTGCAAGACTAATTAAGAGCTTTGTAAAATAAAATGTGTCTTAACATAAATACAACAAAAATATCATCTGTAAATTTTTGAATAACTGATTGGAAGATGAATCCACCAAACCAGATAAATAATTCTCTGCAAAGTCTATCATCATTCAACTAAAATTATCAAATACGCTAAATAGCAGATGTGCTCTTACTTTCCTCTGTTGAAGTAACAAATTTTGCATTCATTTTGCTGGAAACAGAAATGCCACAAGCTGCACAGCCAAAAATGTAGTTATACTAGTCCAAAGGCCAGCAAAATAGTTAACTCCTAATTAAAGATAGAAATTGAAGCACAACAAATGTATCAGCTAGTACAATTGATAGCCCAGGAAGCAGACCAAGAGTCTCTGTCCTTGACTACATACAAAAATAAATCTATATATGCAAAGATAAAGCTCTTTTATATTCAATTGCAAGATTCCGATCCAAGACAATTTTTCCAGGAAACAATTTTCTGAATAAATGGATATTTCCATATCTGAGGGATCAGTCTTATTGCTGCCATGGAAACAAAAAGAATAAATCCCATGCAAGCTTTTAAAATGCATGTTGGTGACAGCAGGGATAAAGGAAAAGTTACAACAAAACAGAGTATTGAGTACAAAGGACTTGAGTGTTATATGCAAAATGTCATTGAGCCCCTGCTCTTATTCCTCGGTTTAGTAAGGCTTATTAGTAAATTACTATAACATTTCTGAAATGAAATACAACAATTACAATACCCTAGCTGCTTTGCTTCATATATTAGGCGTTTCACAGGAGCCCATACTGATGCTGAATAAGGGTGATATTTTCAGACTTAAGAAATGACATAAACAGCAGTGTTTACAGCGCACAGGGTTACCTAATGCTTTGAACACTTTTAACAGTTATCTGTTAGGCAGCTAACTATACTATGCACCCATGAACTCCTCTCCTTAAGCAATCAATTGTCCATCATTTTTCAACAAAGCTGATGCTGGGGCAGGGTGGTCCCATGTTACCAGTTGCAGTAGCAGAACGTGGATCAAGGTTCAGAACCCCTTTATAGATTTCCCCTCTAGCAGCAGTCTCTCTTCCTATTTAAGAGCAATATTTCTCCTTGTTTTTCTGCACTAGCAAGCATCATTTTTCAATGTCACCGGCTTTCCTTCTCCCTTTTTTAAATGGTGGGCCAAAGGGAGGTCCTGTTACCTATTGCAACCATTAGACCCTAACTGTTCTGTCCTTGGTGGTCTCTTAGAAGTTCAACGGGTACCTTTTAGACACACAGAGCCATAGTGTCTGTCTTCAAGCAGCATAATTGGATGAGGAAGGAGCAAAACCAAAGCATCCTCCCAGTGGAAAAGTCCTCACTGCTGGAGCTGATAGAACCAACATTCTTTCTCCTGCACAGGGAATAATACTTCAGACGCAGGGTATGGGAGAGCAATAGGGTACTACCGTCTGAGTGGGCAGCTCATAAGTTTCTAGTGTATGTTAACACATCAGTTACCTCCCCCTGAGGTGAATATTAACTGGTCAGCTGAACTGGGAGATGATTCATAGCTCCCTTATAGCTAATCAGTTCTCCTTGTGTCAAGCAGATCACAGGTGCAGGAGGGAAGCTATTGCTTTTGTGTATTCCCAAGGCAACACATCATCAGAACAAGCAGTAGAGGAAGTCAGGGCACTTCAAATGCTTTAATGTTTTTGAAGTCACATTTTCTTCGCTGAATGCTCTCTTGTTCACTGATGCAAGGAACCAGTGACTGCACATAGTGATAGAAAATTATATTTTCCCCTGTAGCAAAATGAAGATTCAGCCATAGTGAACAAACTGGTCGAGGGTAGGATGTATAGATTTTAAAAATGCTTCCAAAGAATATTTCCATATTGAAAACTATTGTGGCAAACTACAGAGACTTATGTAACTCAATCAAGTTGAGCAGCATATTTTCCTTTCTGTGCAGATACAATTTACATTATCCTGGATGAGAGTTTGGCTCAATAGTCAATTATGTAATACCACAATCTAAACATTAATTGTCACATATCTTTAAATTTCTATTACCTCTTTGTTGGCTTTTGATTCAACTAATCTATGTAAACTCTATACATGCAGCGTGTAGACACATAATGGTGACACAATCATTTGGAAAATGACAGTACAGAATTTTATTCAGTGAGGTTTTGGGGCATTTTTTGCTTATCTCTTATATCTGTTAACATTTCCTGTATATGAAAGTTAATTTTATTCCATTTGGAACCTCTCTCAATCTAGAAAAAGCACAAAAATATAAATCTGACAGTAGCATTAATAGTCACATTGTCCATACCTGTACCCACTAAGATTAAATATATCTGTGTCATTCCAGATATGTTTGTCTAACGTAGTCATGACATTTCCAGGAAATCCATACCAGTGTTTTACTGTTATGAAGATTTTTTTTTTTTTTTTTAAATCTAACCTGAATGACCTTTTTAGGTTTATTCTCAAATATTCTTGTTCTATTTATCACAGACATGGAGCCACATGTATCAAGAGATGTATGGGCAACAGGTCGGGGAAGGCGATTCTCCTCCTCTACTCTGCTCTTGTGAGACCCCACCTGGAGTACTGAGTCCAGCTCTGGAGCCCTCAACATAGGATATCCACCAGTTGGAATGATTCCAGAGGAGGCCACAAAGATGATCAGAGGGCTGGAGCACCTCTGCTATGGGGACAGGCTGAGACAGTTGGGCTTGTTCAGCCTGGAGAAGAGAAGGCTCTAGGGAGACCTTATTGCAGCCTTCCGGTACCTGAAGGGGCCTACAAGGAAGCTGAGGGAGGACTTCTTACAAACGCACATAGTGATAGGATAAGGGATAATGGCATTAAATTGAAGTTAGATCTAGAATCATAGAATCTTTTAGGTGGAAAAGACCTTTAAGATCAAGTCCAACTGTTAGCCTAACACTGCTAATAGCACTACTAGACCATGTTCCTAAGCACCTTGTCCACACATCTCTTAAATACCTCCGGGGATGGTGACTTAACCACTTCCCTGGGGAGAACATTCCAGTACCTGGTAACACTTCTAGTGAAGAAATTTTTCCTAATATCCAATATAAGCCTCCCCTGGAGCTATGTGAGACTATTTCCTCTTGTCCTATCACTTGGCACTTGGGAGAAGAGACCAGCCATATAATTTAGATTAGTTTTTAAGAAGAAATTCTTCAGGAGGCCACGAAGATGATCAGAGTGCTGGAGCACCTCCGCTATGGGGACAGGCTGAGACAGTTGGGCTTGTTCAGCCTGGAGAAGAGAAGGCTCTAGGGAGACCTTATTGCAGCCTTCCGGTACCTGAAGGGGCCTACAAGGAAGCTGAGGGAGGACTTCTTACAAACGCACATAGTGATAGGATAAGGGATAATGGCATTAAATTGAAGTTAGATCTAGAATCATAGAATCTTTTAGGTGGAAAAGACCTTTAAGATCAAGTCCAACTGTTAGCCTAACACTGCTAATAGCACTACTAGACCATGTTCCTAAGCACCTTGTCCACACATCTCTTAAATACCTCCGGGGATGGTGACTTAACCACTTCCCTGGGGAGAACATTCCAGTACCTGGTAACACTTCTAGTGAAGAAATTTTTCCTAATATCCAATATAAGCCTCCCCTGGAGCTATGTGAGACTATTTCCTCTTGTCCTATCACTTGGCACTTGGGAGAAGAGACCAGCCATATAATTTAGATTAGTTTTTAAGAAGAAATTCTTCGCAGTGAAGGTGGTGAGGCCCTGGAACAGGTTGTCCAGAGAAGTTGTGGATGCCCCATCCCTGCAAGTGTTCAAGGCCAGGCTGGATGAGGCTTGAAGCAACTTGGTGTAGTGGAAGGTGTCCTTGACCCTGGTAGGTGGGTGGTAACTTGATGATCTTTAAGGTTCCTTCCAACTTAAATCATTCTATGATATGATTCTATGAGTTTTAAACTTTTAGAACTGAAAGTATTTATCAGGAAAATATGAGTTGTATGCTTTAGTATGCAGGTTATAAAAATACCAATCTAGTAAATTTGGTAAGTAAAAGGAAGTCATGGGTCTGCTGCCCTGAATGAAGGAATGCTTTAGATGAATTACTGAATATTTTGAATGTACGCCACATTTATAAAGTCACAGAATGCATGAAATGTATCTTCATATTCATCTAGCACAAATTATACGATCCATTAAACAATGTAAAAATATAGGGACCAGAATAAATAAGGTATTCGTTTATCTTAAGGTTGGTTCTATAGTTACAAGTCCTGCAGATTCTGCTTCTTAATTAACACTGTTATCCTGTGCTGGAAATCACTGCTAAGGCTTGTTCAGCTGATTTGAGTTTCAAGGTTTATACTAGATCCCCAGCATATTGCTAGCTGTGTTAGAGCTTTCTTTCTGAGATTAGCCAGATTTTCTTACATTCTAACTTCCTCTGCATATTGGACTTTAGAGGGAACAATCACATCCTTGATATACAAAGGAATATCTTCTCTTTTTTTAACACTACCCTTTTCAAATACCTCACACCATTTCATATGATTTATTTCTCTCAGTCTCTATTATGCTTATTAACACATACTGTTATTCTGTATCAAAACTTTTGACACTTTCATTTTATTAGATATTTATGACACCAAGACATAGCATGCCGATAGCCAGAGCTGTTGCTAATCCCAGTCTTCCATGTTGTTCTTCCTATGATCTTATTGTCAAAACCTTTTGGTTATTTTTGTATTTGGGTGACCGTTGTGCATGCTTACCTAGCATCTTTTGCCACCAGTCACTAGATGCTAAGTTCCTCTTTACTAGAAAACTGAGCCAATCTGCACAGAAGGTAGTGAAGAGAAATGAGAGCTCTCCTTCTCCCTTCCTCTGATTTTCCTAAAAGAATGAAGATAGTGATAAATTGAGATGGCAATATATATAGCCAATGTAAAAAAACCAACCAAACAAAAAAACCCCAATCAAAACCCACACAAAAAACCTAAAAACCAAAACCAACCAACCAAACAAAAAACAACAACAACAAAAAAACAGCAACAAAGCAAGGGATACGTAATCCAAGTAAAACAGGAGATTTGGACTAACGCATTCTCGCTTTGTCTCTACATCATCATTCACATCATATACCAACTAAAAAGAATAACATCAAACCAAACAACCAACCAAATCACACACACACATACAAAATCCATTGATTCAGAACTTCAATTCTAGTCTAATATTTTCATTATGAGAATTTTTGGGTTGAAAATGTGGGTTTTTTTCCCTGAAAATTCTTACAATTACTTTCTATGGTGCCAAGATGAAAATTGGACTCATGGTAACATTTTAAAAAGTAAATACTGTTAGAAAAAGTAAAACTTCATGCAACAAATCAGTTAACATTATTCTATACTAAAAAAAAAAATAAAATCCATTTTTCACATATCACTAGTAAAATTTAAATATTCTGCAGGACCTCTGGACCTCACAAGATGAAATAATACTATTTAATCTGTCTTACATTTAAAACATTGGAAAACTTCAACTTAACAAAGCAAATTACATTATAATATATTCTGTTACAAAATACTTCAGGGTAACAAAAGTCAATGGTCAAAGTGGGGTAAAATAAATGAACAGAATTAAAATGGTTTGTTGAAAACTTAGTCTTGCTACATATAATAAAATAAAATTAAATATAAAGGAAAGAAATTGAGAAGAATGGTTGAAAGAGAATGAAAGAATATGACTCCAAGGGATTCTGTTTTGGTTTGCTTGCTTTCTGCCCTTTTACAAAGATTAGTGACTGACTCTTAAAATGCATTTTAATAGTTTTTCTTAAAGATCAGGCTACTTGTTAATAGTCAGTGCTCTTATCAATACAACTACTTAAATCATGTATTTTAATGTTAATTTGTGACTAATGTCTAAAATTGGCATTTTTGGACAAAACTATTATTCCATGCACATGTATGATTTGAACTGTAAACTGTTCTGAAACTACATTTTTAGTAACCAGCTTCAAAGTAACAGCTGATTATGGATTTTGAACTTTCCACATGAGGCTTAAAACTATTAAAGAGATTTACTTGTTTAGTCTTTAAAGATATATTAGTGGGGTCAAATTATTTTCAGATTTATCTAAATGAAAGTGTATCAGTGTTAGCAAGAACAGAACTTTGTTCACTACATTTTCAAACAGATTGAGCCTCTCTTCTTATGATTCTGACTGAGTATATAAACTTCCCCACATAAATTATTATTTAAAACATTTTATAAATATAATTTATTCCAATATTTGTACACATACAAAATGTGTTTATATGAGTACACATTTAAATGTACACAATATTTTTTTTTTTTTAGGTTTTATCATCATGAGTCAGTTTCAATATTATATTCTTGCTGTGGCTGAGGAAACACTTTCCTTAAAGCTCCTGCTTTCACGCTTGTTTCATATTTTAATAAAATATCTTTTGCCATGAAGTATCCCAAGGCTTCTTTTTAATCCAGAAGGTTACTTTAAAATTTAAGGTGTTAGTCTTCTCATCTGGTTATCTTCAGTTTTGCAAAAGAAGCTGTCCTCTACTCACAATTGTGCTTCCCAACTGGAAAGCAGCATTGATGAATCAGAATCAAAAGACTCCATGTTTGATGTCTCCTAGTGCTTCCAGAACAAATTCCACTTAACAAGCAAAAGGAGGTTTTAGTTTCTTCTGTTCTCTGTCTCTGATCATCTCTCATCTCTTTTATTGCTACCATGTTTACTTCCCTGTCCTATTTTATTAGGATACCTCTTTTTAAACTTTTGAGTGTAAGACGTGAAACCTTAGTATTTTTTAATTCTCTTCCAATGAATTTTGAGCCCGAAATGTAGATCTTTCAAGTCTGAATCTCTTTTGAGTATGTTTTTTGACTGCTATTCAAAAAATCTTACAGCCGGAAGCATATAAGTTTTATGCACATGTATTTGTGTTTGTTCATGTACACCTTGAGATATATGTTAAGTCAGCATTATTCTACATAGGAAAGACAAAGGAACATAAAGTTAATAAAACCCCTATATTTTCATTGGGTTTAATTTTTTTTTCTATTGTGTTCTTCCTCAGAACATCTTTAGCAACTATTTGAATCATATGGCTATTATTTACTTGTTCTAGACTACAAGTCAACCTTGAATTGAACTCTGCAGGGTAAGAGGTAAAGAAAAGTTATAAACAACACACAATGCAGGCCCCTAAATATTACCTAAGATTGCTTTCCAGTGTCATGATTTTATGACCCAATATCTTCCAGCCTGCCAGACCTAGGAAGTAATGCCATTTTTCATTCCAAGGGAAGACTCTCCTCTTTCTAATGTGATAAAGCATCCATTCAAAGTCAGATGGCTCATGAAATACTGAAACTTAAACCTGTCACTAATCCAGGAGCTAATATTGACTGCCCCCATATCAGTTTAGTTCTCTCTCTCTCATTCCTTCATGTCTTGCTCTGAACCCTAGCTGTATGGAAGCAAAAAAGAGAGGAAAATTCATATTTGGATAGAAAGGAAAATCTACTTTATATTGGGGTCTAAAATTTCTTTTGAAAAAGAAACCTTGGAGGGTTGGGGTTTTCATTTGTTTGCTTGTTTTTTGTGTTTTTTTTTTTTTTTTTTCCCCTACACAATAGAGCTGTTGTTAAAAAAGAAAAAGATAAAAGAAGAAACGTAAAATCCAGGAGTTCTGCTGAGAGACAGGTTTAGGTAAATCTCAAAAGGATCAGGTAGAGGTTGTTTTTTTGGGGGGTGTAGGTTTTTGTTTGTTTTTTTACATTTAAAAGATGAGTAAATTAAAATGTGCTGAAAGTAGCTCTGATAATTCATCTGTTACAGGCTGTAAAATCTTTTCTGCAAAATGAAAAAAAAAGTTTTCCATTCATGTCAGAAAAATAATGTAATTGTATTCTACTACATTAATACAGATTATAATTATCAAAAGGCTTAATATCTCCAGAAGACTCTTTGGGAACCTTCACAGAATGTTTTATGTCCATCTTGTTAACACTGGACTCATGTCCACATCATGAAATTAACCAAATAATCATTCTTTACCAGCAGTTTTAGCAATTCACTGGGTAAACACACTAGGGATTAACATAAGTAGAGTCTAAACTACACTTAAATATGTGACAACTTCAGGGTAAAATTGAATCGACTGGAGAAGCAGGTCATGGGGAAGGTTTGCTCTTCCACTTGCAGGGAAAAACAGTCTTTTTACCAAGGTACTGATATAATTGTGCCTGAAATTGTCTGAATACAGTAAAAGTTCAGGAAGTGAATATTAACATTTACATTAGGAAGTTTTTTCATGTCTCTGTGCCTCAAAGCTTTGTTTAAAAATGGACATAATGGTATTTTTTTTTTTTTCAGGTCATATTTCAACAATAAAATTACCCAAGAAAGGACAACCTCAATAATTTTGACAATTCAAGCACAGTGAGGATTTTGTGCTCTGTTCTAGTTTCAAGAAACTAAAGTGATAAAAGTTAGTAACAGCAGAAGTATTATGGTTAAAATGCAGACCATATTATCTCTGGTATTATCATTATACATCAAAGTTTATCTCTTTCAATAAATATTAAATCACACAAATCTAAAAATAAGAGTACCTGAATTTTATGAATTCTACCTTTGTTAATGTATTTGTCTGCCTCCAGTTATTAAATAATTATATATTCCTCTAATGATGTGTAAGTAAATTAATAAAGATTAAGCACCTAGCTGGCTAAACATGTATTTATCTATTATTTTTTAATTGTCATATTTAACAATATGTAAAAAGACATCCCTGTTCCCACACCAGACTGTAAGTCATTGGTTATATATCTATAGAGTAGGTACAGAATGGAAAAAAGTAAAGTTGCTGTGATGCCAGCAAAAAATTGGTGGTTTAAGGACACTGTCTGTACTGGAAATATATTAATTAATAAGTGACTCTCTGAAATTATGCTTTATCTAGCTACAATGTAATGTTAGAAACATTATTCTTTCTAGAAAAAAGGAATTATTTAAAGTTATTTACCTCTACTAAGTAATTCCTAACTTTTGAGGAAAAAAGAAAAAAGAAGCGTAATTGAACCTCATGCTAAAAGTACTTTTGCAGATGCAAATTGTCTTTGCAAAGTCTGCTTTTGAAATATGTGGCTCTAAACTGCTCATATCTAGACCTGAAATACAGATTTGCCTTCAATTCAAGCATAATTAGCCTTTATTACAAGAGTGGGAAGAAGTGGAGGACGCAGAGGAGAAAAATTCATTGCCATACTCATGGGGGAAAGGGCTATAGGAAGCCAGGCACACAATATATATGGGAAGGGATTGCTTGGGGAACATATGGGGATGAAGGAAGTATCTGAGATGGAGTGGGAAACTGCAAAAGTTTGGACAGAACAGATAGCAGGAGCAAAGTGAACTTGAACCTCTTCTCTGCAACACCCCAGCCTTGGTTTACTTAGGTCTTAAAAGAGAAGATTCCCCAGCAGACTTTGACGGTAATCTCAGTCTTTCTTTTGCCCTTCCCCAGCTGTTGTCAGCAGCTCCATTGATCCTCTTCCTTTCCTTCCACTGACAAAATCTTTTCCACTGTCACTTTAGGTAAAACCGAGAAAAATTTAATTCAACCATACCTTTCACTTTTTCACCTCTTTAGCTCCAGCTTACCTCAGGTGTATGTAATACTGCTAACCATGGAAGAAATTTATTCAAGTGTTTGGTTTGCAAGTAAGAAATTTATTCAAGTGTTTGGTTTGCAAGTAACGGCTCTGATGATTTGCTTTGTTGTACCTGAGGCAAGTTTGGGGTTTTGTCATGACATGGGCATTTGAGAATATAAGCCAGGTGGGTTTCTTAGCACATGTACATAACTATATAATTAAATAAATGATGCATAGATGTTCCTTGACCCACTGGGTTTATGCTTTATAACACACGCTTGTTGTGCGGCACAGGCACCATGAAGGTTTAGCGTACAGTGCAAGACTACTTAAAAGAAGACTACTTAAATGATTAACATATTCTGCTCAAAGAAGCCATTATTTAGGGTTTTTTGATTCACTGAAGCAGAAACAGAAACAAAAAGCAAAATGTCCTAGAAAACAAAAACAACTCCCAAACCCAAAAGCAAACAGCAGTCCTCTGCCTCAATATTTTTACTGAAGCACACAGGGAGACACAGCTATTCTGTGAGGGTGGATGTGTGTGTGGGAAACTATTAACTGCTAGGACCTCACAGGTTTAAGAGAACATGTGCATACCAGACTGTGTTAATAAAAACCAGGGTGTTTATGTTTGTGTGAATAGAGGGACAACCGACCATCCCCCTAGCTGTTGCTTAAGCAAATCCGTAACTTTTTAATTCAGTGTAGCCTTCCTGTGCTAGTTAATCCTCCAGGAAGCTGTTACATACTCACATAAAAGGAAATGTCCTTTCATCATCTAATAATGTCTAGCACATCTAATCAAATGGTGCAGTAATGTATTAATACATGACGATCTAATTTTTTTTTTTTTAGAATTAATTTATTCTCCATATTGCAATAGCCGTGTCCTACTTCAGAAGCGCAGGGAAACCTCTGCACTCCATTTGAGGGCTCTCCAACCCCCTGACTGCACTCCTACAATTAACCATGCCATTTCTCACCTCTGACCTTCTGAAAAGATTACAGTCCTTTCTGTATCCTTGTTTTTCAGCACACTTATTTCCCTTCTTTCCACTCATTTAACCTTTAACTAGCTCCAAGATACGCTGCTTAATTATGATCATGGTAGTGGGTGACCTGAGGCTTTTCTTTGGTTAACAGGACTGACCTTTACTTGATTTGCCTCCACCTCACTGTTTTTGACTACGAGCACTGCTGGGGAAGTGAAACAACTTGTTTTGTTAAGGCAGGGAGGAAAGAAAAAATAAAAATAGTAATAGTAATAATAATGAAAAATATCAGCCTAGTAAAATGGCTTCCTGCGGCTTTCACAGCCCTCGTCAGTTGTACTCACCCTTAATTACTCCCTGCAGGTTGACTGTCTGAACAGCAACAGCGAGAAACAGCTTGCAGAATGGAGTGAGGTTGGTGTTTCGTGTTTACCAACCATCAGACATATTATGGGTAGGGAGCCTTTTCCGCTCTGACAAGGTGATGCTGCTCAGTAATATCCAATCTGCGCCAAGTCTAGTGAGTTCATTGACAAATGGCATTTACAAAGACTAAGGAACGAACTGTAAAAAGGAAAAGGATATAGCACATGGGAGGAAAAACTAGTACAGCCATGGCTTTCTCAAGTCATTCTGCTTTTTAATATACATAAAGTCCCTGTTAAAAAGGGGAAGAAAATAAAAGGGAGGTCTGTCAGATTGGAGTTCTGTATGAAATTTCACTGTCTCAGATTCCACAGGCAGATGTTGCAGTTGAGACAATGGGAAAAAGAGAGAGGTTACTGTGTCTGGTTTGCATTTGTTTTTTTACACAGCAGTTCTGTAATAACGCCTTCTCAGTGTAACCAGTTTAATCTCCTAATTTAGAAGTTTATCAGTAGTTTTGCATGGTACATATAATTATTCATCCTTAATATCATGATCTGAATTTCTGTGATTTGTTTTATGTTTCTTGAGTTCAGAATATTTTGTCTGCATTTGTGACAGAAAAAATTTCCCTATATCTATGTAAAATATTTAGCTAGACTACATTCCTAACTGAAGCAAAAAAACAAACCAAACCAAACAAACCCCACCCAAACAGGTATCTTAAAAAGCTCCTGAAAATTCTAGCGATATACACTATATTTTCTTTCTTAGTTTGGCAAGGTTTATTGAAAGAACAGTTGAATTAGCAGGAAAGCATTTACACAAAATAGGAAAGTAGGAGATACACACAGACATAAATTCACATGCCAGTTCAGAATGCATCCTTTGAAGGTCTTTTTTTAAATGGTGAGAATGCTTCCATGCTGTTTAGAAGGAAATGGGAAGGCTAAATACCAAGGGATGGTGTTTTACATTGAATGTTTCGTACACTAGAACATATGGTACAATGGAGATTTTAGAGTGGTAGAAATGTAATTACATTAATACAATCATGTCTCTGAGATAATTGTACAAGGATGTTCAGGTTAGAAGAATAACCTTCTACTTAATGTATTCATGATGTGTGTTGACACTTGAACAAGAAATAGTAACCAGATAAGGAGTAAAACATATGGTTCAAGGATTCCCGTGAGAAGCTGAAGGAGCATTTTTGTCTCCTCTAAGCAATACGCCTGGAAATCTGAATCAGAGTGAGGGACCTGTCAACAGAAGTGCCAAGACACTGGCACAAGATTTAATGATATCTACTCCTGTTTTATAAATAGTAACTGCAGAAGTTATCTTTTGTTGAAATCTGTTCTTTACTCTTGCAGTAGTTCTAATTCAATTTTATTTGACTCCTTTTTCTTTGTCTCCTAAAAATGATGTTTAACTTAAGAAAGCAGAATTAGTGCCATTAACAGCAATCACAGGTCATCCAAATAGGAAACCTGAAGTGTTATTATGAGCCTTGAAATGATTCAAAAGCCATGAGATTTTCTAAAATATTTACTTTGAGACCTTCAAATTTTGATAGGTTTTTGTTTTTTCTATTTTTCACTTTTAAGGAAAACTTCTGGGTCCAAAAACTTATGAAATCTCTTAAAGGTCAAGTCCCCTCTTAAATATGCATGCAAAAAGATCCCAGCATTTCTTCCTTTATGAATTCTACTTGTAATGTTTACTTCATGTTTTGGATATCATCCCTCCCCATCCTCTTACACACTCACCTGCAGCATCAGCAGTGCTTCTCTCTAGCTCTTAGAGACCTAGTATCTATGTAGTCTCCTCTCCCCTCTACCCTAGGTCAAGTAGGAATAGATATTTTGCATGTGGTCATTAATGGTGTCACCAAAAATGAAAATAAAAACAGGTAGAAGCATTTTTATAAATTAATGGGAGATGGTAGCTGTGATGAGTGAAGTTTGACAGCTTTGCATCAACCTTTTATAAAACAGACAATTAAATACTCCATAACACCTAGATTGATGATAATGGGAATAGTAACAACTGGGAGCACTGCAGAAGTGTAATCTCAGATAGAGAAAGCATTCTGCCAGAAGTAAGGAAAAGCAAGGAACCACAGCATAAGTATTTTGACTGCAACAGTGGAAAAACCTAACAGAAAAATAATAAATAAATAAATAAAATGGGAGTCAGAAGAAAGGTCAGATTGTAGGTTACAGTAACCCTTTCCATCACTTCCAACAACATAAGAAAGAAGTTAAAATCTTGGCTTCACTTGTGTCCTTGAGAAAATGAAAGACTGTCCAAGTGCCTGAGGCAGAGTCAGGTTTTCCAGAATAGTCTATGCAGAGGGCAGGCTGGGACTAGAGGAAAAAACAGAACAAGCTTTATTCATTTTTTTACCTATTCAGCTGTCAGGGCAAAATTAACATTACTTACATTTAGCTGTTATTTTAGCACATTTTTATTTCCAAATAATTAATTGTTTATCTTAGTTGATGCTCCTAATGTTTGGAACAATTTGTGACAGTCCTTAAACCTGTGACTGTA
>NW_010241607.1:15285-33787 GCF_000690775.1 Eurypyga helias
TTAAATAATCCCTGAGCAATTTAATTTGACATTATTGATCTTCATTTTTTAATTAATTTGAACAGCATTACAGGAGCAGCATTCTGTATTTTGCCATTTGAATTACTGTCTTGTTACTGTGCAGAAGTCTAGACACTGTCTCAGTTTCCAAAGGGCATGAGTGTCTCTGATGATGTCTTCCCACAGAACAGTACCGATAGGTCAGGGTAAGATATTTTTGCCTGTTCATTACTGTTCCTTTGATAACTTCATCTGCAACTCACCAAATAAAATCTCCCTACTTTTATAATGTCTTACATTTACCACTCTGGTTTTTGTGCTACTCTATCTTTGGAGATGGTTTAGGCTCATGACAAAAACAGACTGCAGGAGAAGTGGCTCTTGCTTGCTGGCTAGCCCAAATTCAGGGAAGACTCTCCATACCAGCAGTGGGGTGAGTTCCTGCCCTAAGGAGCCCCAGCCCCATCTCTTAGTCCTGGAGCATGTTACAGCTCTGTGACTGGACTGAAAATGTCCCTCCCCTGACCAACCAGGAGGAGTAATTTGGCCTTCAGATCACTCCTGCCCACAGCTAGCACCCAGGAATGTAAAATAAACACAAGCCACACAAGCGTTGTCCTTACAGGGATGTAAGCTTTTCTTGGGTGTGCTGAATCATGTCAGGGCTGTCCTGATGCATGGTATCACACATGAAATCACACATTGGGGCCAAAATGTAACAGACCTACAGGTTTCTGGGCAATTTGGTATTACCTTTCATTCCCTTTTCATAAGGTCCCTGTGGACTAGAGAGATGTGTGACAGTGTTTAGTGGTAAAAACATTACTATTACCTCCTGCAACATTACTTCTTCCACAAGATATCACTATAGGGTCACAGGTTTTCTTCATATACAGATTTAAAGTTACATAATGTCTCTTTTACAAAATAGGGACACCTGGTTCTAAAGGTGCCTTTCTCATTAAGAAAAAGTTTAAAATGTGTAAACAATATTTTTTAAAATAAGACTGTGAAACACAAAGATTCATAGTATCTTTTTGTATCTTTTTCTTTTGAAAATCTAGAAATGAAAATGAACAAGCCACCATAAAAAGTATCAAAACATCCTATTTTGAATAAAAAAGTATTTTTTAATAATGGTTTCTCTTCATTATTTTTGCCCCATCTTTTCCTTTAAGATTTTCTTTCTAGATTATTAAGGAAATCTTTTTTTCTTTTGCTTTTAATGCTTAAGGAATTGGAAAAAAAAAAAAAAATCCAGTCTTACATCTTACTCTGAGATCAGGATTTGTTTTCTAGTTGACATGGTTATAAAGATGACAAAACTGCTAAGATACGTTTGTTACTACATCTGTAATCATTATTGCTTTTACTGGTACAGAAGAAATGATGAAATAAGCAGCAAGGATTTTAGTAAAACTTAATTATTAAGTGTAAGTTGCATGTATTGCTTGCACCTCAATTTTCTGATTTTTTTTCCCATTGTTATAAAAAGTTTTCTATTTTTGTGGTCAATATTTATTAATATAATTCTTTTTTCCAGACACTACATTCCTTTTAATTTTATCTCCCTCTCTGGACCTTATCCAAAGTTCCTTTAAATGAACGGAAAAATTGCCCTTGTCTTCAGCGAGCTTTGCAGGTGATCCAGTATCTGAATTACTTATTACTGACCTTTTATTATCTTCCTACTATTCCCCATTGTCATCTTTTTACACCTATTTTATTTTTTTCCAAGTTCATATCTTTCTTAGTTCTACCAAGCAGAGATTTTCTCACTTGAGAACCGTTAAGATATCATGCATATTATGAAGGACATCTCAAACAAGAGCAAGGATTCTCTATGTTTAAGGAAGCCATTAAAACCTCAAAAGCTAATTGAGCCACAGTGACTAACTCTTATTATTATTAGGTTTTCCAGTGACACTAGGAAGAAAATATGAGTTGTATGAAATGATCAAGGAGGTTTTCAAATCTATACATCCTCTGGTATGATTAAATAGTTATTTCTATATTGATTTATTTTCATGTGAAAACATTTAGATGCATTTAGCCTAATGTAAACATTATTATCTTTACAATGAGAACAGAGATTTTTTAGCTAAGGAATTAATTTTTGCTTGTCTTGAACCATCACCATCCTTTCTGTTCTCATTCCATTACCCTTCCCTCTTCCTACTTATCCTTTTTTTCTTCCTCTTTTTCCCCTTTTTTATTCCCTTTTCCTTTCCCTTTCCCTTATGCTTTCCTTACAATATATACATATTTAAACCACAATTTTCTGATAAATAATTTGATAAAATACCTTCATGAAGGCAAGGAAAGACAAAAAAAAAAACCAACCACCAACTAAACAAAAACTTAAGACAGCATGAGAGCACAAGACAGTCAGACTAACATCTGCCATAATACTATAAGCAAGAAGAGTTAGTGCCTCATTTATTGTCAAAATGGAGCATATGGACAACATGGTGTGTTGTCATCAGAACATGGTGTTAATTAAAGCAAACATAATTATTTATAAAATGGTAATGTTTTTAGAATTGACAAATCTACAGAGTAGTATTTTTTTTTTAAGCAAGTTGAGAATCAAGGATTTTTCAGCAACAAATTAAGGGCTCTTTGTTCAATCTTCAGTCTTAATAACATGTAAAGTTCTATATATTTTAATAGGAGTTTTTGTCATGGGTTGGAGGATCACACCCCAGTGAAAGAAATAAATGTATCAGATATAAATGATATTTCTGAGAGAAACTTGTCAACATTAAAAAAAAACAAACTAATTAGCTATAAAATTTATATACCAAGTATATGACTAATATATACATATGAAACTTACTGGTGCTAGAAGAAGGAAATTCAAGACCCGTTTTTGTTCATTCCAAAGACCACCAACATAAGACCCCAATAAACCCTAACCCTTATAGCCTCTGAGGTAGTGTTTGAAATACTGAGGAAGAGAATTATAGATATGTTTCAATAACTGTAATACAAATTTCATTGAATTAAATAGGAATACTAAAGGTTTATTTTATATGATAAATTTCTACTGGAGAGAAATGGTAGAAAGCCTTTATTAGCATATTATAGCACCTCCTTTATCAATTCCACAATAGCTGTTTTCCTTTTTTATTTGCCATTAAGAGGGAGAGAGAGAAATATTTCAGAAATAGATTACTGTGTATCTTTGTATAAGCCTTAAATCTGGCTTTCTGAGAACTTTATATGTTCTGTAAAAGGTATATTATGTGTCCTATTTACACTTGTAACTTTAACTCACACTGTATAAATTGGAAGACAGACTGTAAAAGACTGACTGCAAACTGCAGAATTTTTTTTTTTCCTCTTTCTTTCCAAATCTGAGCTCTTCTTTAAAGTGGCATTTTTCATCTTTATCTTGGGGCAGTAGTGCTTATTAGAATATTAGGTCAAACTTCTGATAAACATGCCTTGCTATTTAAACCTTTCTTCTTTTTTTCCTTGTTGAAAATCTCACTGTTATAATTTTTTGTTGAGTAATTATTATAGATGCATTAGTAAAGACCGGTCCTGATTTTCCATTTAGTAAGGTGACTGGACAAGCACAAAAGGAATGATATTTGTGTTCTCCTTCCCCCTTCCCCCAAAATATGTGTAATTATCCCATGGAAGTAACATAGGAAAGAATGACCAGAGAGCAGTTTTTATAGTTCATCACATATAAATAATAAAATAAATAATTTATGGTTTTACTAAGATCATAATGTTTTAGGTGATCATTTGGTTTTATGACAAGTTATTTCTTTTAGCAATCACTGCTCACTTTCTTCCACCATCTATTTTTCCTTATAGACTCATTCTTTTTCAAATGTTGTCTAGTCTGCCACCAATTACTCACTAAGCCTTCTGACATGGATGAGAAAAACACAGACCTTTGTTCTTGCCCCTATGGTCTCCCAGCACTCTGTGTGGCTGAGAGTTCATTTTCAGTGAAGGGCAGATCTTTGTTTCTCTTGACTTTTTGAGTGATATTTACTCCAAGATCTGAAATGCCATCAAAAAGATGCTATCTTCTTCATCCAACTGCATGATCTATAAATAAGCATTTGTATGTCTTAAAAACCAAGCCCCACCCCTGATTTTGTTGTGTTTTCCTAAAATATTTAAACAAAGATGTTATGAATTTTTTTCCCTCAGAAAAACGCTCTTTATCTAACGGTCATATTCATTACCTCTGAACTTGTACTGTATAAGGGAACATAATGGCAGACAAATGATCTGAATAATTAATGTTAAACCTCCTACATTATATGACTCAACATCTGGCACATTTACAAGAAGAAAACATTAGAATTTTTATGAGAAAAGTCTCTGCTTATTCACTGTAACTAATGTTTAGTATCTAAACGTTCTGGCACGTTTGTGAAGTTTAGCTATTACCCAGTCTCCTTCAGGGCTAGTCCTGCAAAAGAAACATGATGGCATGCCTTTATTTCACTGCAAAGGAAACTTGACCACATTTCCTTATTTGTCAGATAGGTTTGTTGTTATTGACATATACCATATGGAAATTTATGTATATTTTAGGACCCAAATCTATTGAATCAGTCCACTATAAAATAATTTTCTCTATATTGAATCAGATGAATGAGAGAAAATAGCATGTGAGACAATCAGAAAACACTTTCAACTTCACTCTGCACCGATTATGAATTTTTGAAAGTTCTGTGATAAACAGTGAGCATTTAAAATCCCCACAAAATCCACAAATTTAAAATGCTTAATTAGGTTCTGATATAAATATTTGTAAAACTTTACAACAAATATTAAAATCTGCTTGTTAGTGGAAAATTAAAGCAGGGCCTAAAAGTAAAAATTAAAAAGAAGTCACCAGCATATATTAACTTTTATGAAGAACCATAAATTCTAACATATTATTGTTTGTGATTTTTTATAAAACATAAAATATATGGGTTATTATGTATAATTTTTTAACTGAATTTGCAGTTGCTCTACTACTCCCTGACTGATATTATAATGTTAAAATACACATAACACACACAAATATAACCCTAAAGTAAAAAAAAAACAAAACCCACAATGAAAAAAAAAAAAACCCCACATACAAACAACCCCAAAACCAACCAAACAACCAACAAAACCCAACAGACATAAATTAAAATTAAAGTGTTTTGGTTTGTTTTGTTTTTCTTTAAATGTAAAATCAAAAAGTGGCAAGTAGGTGAGCTATTACAGGCACAAATGAAGAACCAAAGTAGCAATCAGAAGGGCAGAGTAGGGCTAAGCTTTATCAGATGAGTTCCCACCCCTGACAAAACCCTGACATTCACAGCAACAGATTTCCAAGCACCTTTACCCTCTCTTGTTTACATACATCCTTCCAGATCTAATGTACGGTTTTGCTTTGATACGAGCTAAATGAGGAGGTGGGGGTGGTGTGGAGGGAACTCCTGCCAAAATGTAAACATGCGTTTACAACTAAAAAAAAAAGAAATCTGTTTATTTTAGACCACAGCTTTGGCTTCCCATGCCTCTGATGCTCATAGTGTCAATCACATACCGTCCCTTAACAAAGTATCTCTTGTACCGCGTGTATATTACTAAGAATATCTCAGAAATTCAGACCATTATTGAGCTGTTAAGGGTATAATCCAAAAATGTATTTGCTATAGATGGATCAAAGCTTAAATCATAAATCTTCCCCTGTGTATCTTAAAAATGTAGGCACACTTACATTAACACAATTACGGATTTCAAATCATAGCTTAAGACCAATTTATACAGATAATGTAGAATTTGCATACAATACTTCCTAAATTTTTTGGACTTTAAGATAATGCAGCATAATTTCATGATCTGAATGTAATTCTCTGCTGGGCGGTTAGTCCTGAGATATTGAAGGTCCAATAATTCTGTAATGATACATAAGTTTTTATTCATCATTTAGTATTTGCCCATGTCATTTTTCTTAATTCCACTAATCTGTTCACTGCTTTCACACTCAGCTACCAAGAGAGAATAAATGCTAAGATGGATATGTTAATTTTTAAACACTGTTGAGAAAGGAAAACTCAGCGTATATAATACATAAAAAGTATTTGCAGCATTTAGACCCTAGCCAATTTTCTGGTACTGCCACCAAGTTGAACAGATTTAGTGATTTGCATTCTACTAGAGAAATGACCCCCAAAATAAAAGTCTGAAAGTACTCTTAAAGAAGATGTTATATTTTCATATCTGGAAAAAAATCAAAGATAAGTAATAGGAAAATTGATGCAGCAAGTGTGCCAGGTCTCGTATATAGGTGAAATATTTTCATAGATTGAAGGAACACATTTCTCTCTGCAATTTCTCTTTACTCAGCAATAACTTTATAGCTGAGTGAGCAGAAAAATAATCATGTTATATGGAAAATACAATACTTCCTTTCCTTTTCTTCCTTCCCTATTGGCTGTTAATGAGAATCTGTAATAAACCTGCTCAGCATTCTTAATCTGTGGCAAAGGAGCTGTAAGAAATGATACTACTGTACAATATGAACAAGATATCTAGGTTTTTGTGGGCTTACAATTTTCCGCTGACCTCTTAGGGACAACTGTGCTGCAAACTTTTTGTAAAGGGTGAACATTTTCAGTTCACCTCCATTTCTACTTCATTTTGTCAAGTTACAGTGGATTGCCATTCTGACTGGAAGTAATCCCATAATTAAAGGGTGGGTTGTTTGGTTTTTTTTTTCATGTTCAACAATGGACCACTAGCTGTCTACTGCCAAGTTGTACAAGCTATTTAATTTATGTAAGGACATATGAGAGCTATAAACTTTCATTAAAAAGGAAATTAAAGAGTACCACACTTTCTCTGTGCACAAGTTCTTATTTGAATAGTTTCAAATTTATAGAATAATGTCATTTTTCTTTCTCAACTCCAAATATATCCAAAGACAAAGCAAACAATCCCACAAAATACAAAAGATACCACAACAAATAATAATTTAAAAAAATCTGGACTGTTAAATGAGGCCATGCTATTGCAGATTTAGAAACAGGTCTAGTTAAATGTGCACAAGAGTAGTAGAAAAAAAATCAGTATATGTTGATTTATATCCTCTGACATTTCTAGCCATGAATGTTCCTTAGCTTTTGCAGATTCCTTTTCAACATCAAAGAAATGCAGGCAGTGCTTCTGAAGGAGACTTAATAGGGGCAGGGAACAAAAGAACATAATTGTCATAAAATATTTGAACTTGTAATCACAGAAATAGTGTGAAAATAATATATATCTAGGAAATGTTCCAGCAAGGATGCACAGGATATTAATACCTGGGCAAGGTATTTTTCAGATTGACAGTGTTTTAGAGGGCTATTTTTCTAATGGTTTCCCCAACCATTCTTTAAATAAAGTTCTTCATGACCCTAGAGGCCACTCAGGTGAAAACAAGTCACAATGCTTTCACTCTTGGGATGACATGGGACCTAATTTTACCTTTAATTATATTTCCCTAAGTTTTTTACCTCAAAGGGTTTCAAATACAAGGATCAAGGATGTGATTTGACAACAGAAGAAACAGAATGAAGACTTAAGCCTTTATTAACTCTTCCAGGTACTTAAAGTACCCGGGAAAATTTATCTATTATTAACTGCAACTAAAAAAAAAAAAAAAAAATCATTTCAGACATACTGGTGCCTGCAATCATTTGGCCTACTGTTCTGTTTTTAAACATAGGAATAAAAATATTTTCATTTGTAGCAAAAACCCAGGTGATCTGAAGTTCAACCACACATTGAGATGCACTAGAGAATTAGAGTGCAGTGATATTTTTGCCAAGCACTCTTCAAAGAATAACTTCTTAAAGCATGATATTATTCCATGATCATGGGCTTTCATTGAAGTGAAAGTTCAGAAGTGCATGAATGTTAAAAAGGAGAAAGTGGGATATTGTGGGAAGATGAGAGAAATGGGAAGAAAGGAAAAGCAGCAATCAGAATTGGGGGAACAGACTCAGAGAGATTTAAAAGGTTATTAGAGCAACCTGGTGAAAGAAGTATCAATATTAGCTGAGGGAGGAAAAAACAGAGGAAGGAGCACTGGGCTATTCAGAATTACTCTTCTGAGCAGAAACAGGACTGGGAAATTGTCTACTAAAACAAACAAAAAAACCAGCACTGAATCTTCATCCTAAGAGACCAAACTAGCTGAGAGGCAACTATTATAGATATATATTCCTTAAGCAGAACACTAAACAAAAAAGAAAGGTTGAACACATTCGGTGCATTCAGTGACTGTTGAAAGGGATTGGACAAAAAGCAAAGTGCTTTATTTACATCAAAGAGTATGCCATCTATTCTTACACATTTCAGCAAGTCACATCTGCCTACTATGAGTTTTGAGAATCTTGTTCAAAAAAAGGGACATTTTTTCATATCATTTTCCAAGGTCATAACATGGAAATGTTTTCCAAACTTCCCTCAAGGTTCATTTGCACATTTTCAAGGTACATTTTCCCAGTGAACTCTGATTATTGATGCCTATGGGGGATTATCTTTAAACAGACAGTTCAAACTCCTCTCCCTGTTGTAACATCCGTTTCTTCTCTTCTTCTTGTTATGAGGAGATCAGTAGTTATAAATTTCCCATTACAGTGTGTTGGTCAGCAAGAAAGCCGCATGGACACTAATGTTTATTAGAAAGCTTTTTAGCAGAGTAATGGCTAAAGTGGTCTAAGCTTTAAAACTCCCCAGTGCCAGCTGGAGACTCAGAAAATGTGTATGAGGCTTTAATTAACTGTAAAATCTGAAGTGAACTGCATTGCACAATACCTGGGGATTTCAGTGAAGAACGTACATATGTTCTCTCTGCTAATTGAAGATGAGATGCATTTTAAGGGATTACATCCCCTGAGGTCACAGATCCAGATAGAGTGGAAGATAGGAGAAGAATCTTAAAGCCTAAATAAACTTTCTGTTAATGGTCTGCCCTTTACAAGCAAAACATATTAACAGTTTATCTTTAAGCTGATTTACTACACGTGCTTTAAATTTTATATGGAAATGGGAATGCAATATAAAAAGGAATTTTATACTTCTTCTTAGCCATAAAATACAAAAATTGAAAGGCTTCTTATAGCTTATAGTTCTGTGACAAAGCTCATACTTTGTGTTTTTCTTTTTCTTTAAACACTGAAAACTAGGTTTTGTTGTTGTTGTTGGGCTTTTGGGTTTTTGGTTCTTTTAAACTCATCTAAAATGTAGTGAACAATTACAACACCAGTAACAGGTTAGAACTGAACTGTCTCTTTCAAAGATGCACAAGAGCTAGCAGACAGCATGGGGATTTCACCATGCAACAAGGACACGTTACAGTACCTTGTACCAAAAGACATCTCAAAGTATCCAATTTTCAGCCCTCTCCTCCTTTCTCCTGCTCTTCATTCTCCTGTGTTTAGCCACTGGCTTTCTGGAAATCAGTTAGAATATTTTCCCCTCCCAGCCTCTTCACAACACACTGGAAGGTACCTACAAGAACAAGCAAACTGAGCCTTTGTCATGCTTTAGGCCCAGAAAGGAAAAGAAGACCAGATAACCAATTGCTCACTCCTCCCCCCGTGGTGAGGCAGGTAGGACAAAATATAAGGAAAGGTTCATGGGTCGAGACAAGGACAGGGAGGAATCACTCGCTCATTACAGTCCTGGGCAAAACAGACTCAAGTGGGAGAAGAAAAATCAATTTAATAAGTTACTAATCAAATCAGAAGTAAGACAATGAGAGAGAAAAAAAAAATCTAAAAGAAAAAAAATCTCCACCCCACTCCCTTCTTTCCAGGCTACCTCCTCCCCCACCAGCTGCACACAGGGGCAGGGGGAGATGAGGGTTTCCCCAGTTAGTTTACCAGTTTGTATCTGATGCTTCTTCCTCCTCAAAGGTGGAGAACAATGGGAGTTGGTCTCTTCTCCCAAGTGACAAGTGATAGAACAAGAGGAAATGGCCTCAAGTTGCTCCAGGGGAGGTTCAGATTGGATATTAGGAAAAAATTCTTCATTGAGAGGGTTGCTAGGCACTGGAACAGGCTGCCCAGGGAAGTGGTTGAGTCACTACCGTGGTTGTATTTAAAATATGTATAGATGTTGTGTTTAAGGACATGGTTTAGTGGTAGATATGGCAGTGTTTGGATAACATTGTACTTGATGGTCTTTTCTAACCTAAACTATTCTATAATTCTGAGGCTTTCCAGCTGCTCATTCTTCCACTGCCTCTCAATGATAAGCAGGTGGAGTAAATAAAAAATGAGACTAGCAGCTGCCTCCAATCCTTTCCTCAGGGTAAGAGAGACATTGAAATCTCTGAGCAATCTGGGACTCTCAGATCATACTATATGTTAAAACCAGAGGAACAGCTAAAGTATTACAAAAAAATGCTCCATTTCATTCATTTTAGAGTTGATGCAGTATTATGCCACCTCTTGAAAAGTGTTGACTGGTTGAGAGAGGCAGATTGAAAGGTCTTTGGAAATTGTTTTCAGGTGTAGCAAAGGAAGTAGAAATCTTCAGAGTATCCATCATGGTTGAATTCCACTGAGGAAGAAAGTCAGTATTGTGGGTAGAAAAGCACTAGTATATTAAACTTGGTGGGAAAAAAACCATACAGTAGAGGTAAGAAAATGTGGGAAATGAAGATTAAATTGAATTAAGTCTGCTTTCTTGATTAAATATATTAGGATATAACTAAGAAAGATTAAATGTCTAGAACTTTAGAACTTCAGAATCATTCCAGTGTTTCTCCAGGTGGGAGGGTGGGGGAATTTCCTCTTTGTCTTTATCTATTTCTTCTTCCCAAAACTGGTGTGTGACTGCGTTGAATAACCACTCTATTTAGGTGGATAGCTGGTTATCTGACTCTGTTATACGGAAATGAGCTGTGGATATGTAATGTTTTGCAAGCTGCATGCAATTTTAGTGTACAGGTTACAGAAGCTGAATGTGTATCTAGCATAGTAACTGGCTGCGGTAAGCAGGGCATTGCTCAGTGTGCCTCATTTTTTGTACTCCATGGTCAGATCACATGCATATTTGGAACCCAGATTTCTTGTGGTTTCCAAATAGAAATGAAAAAAGAATGCAGACTAATAAATGAGTAAAAGAAATGAGTAAATATCTTTATTCACAATTTACTGTGAAAATCAAATAGTTAATAATTACTGTAGGTTCATTTATGTCAGGAAAGTAATGGCTGTTTCACTTACAGTTGAAATGGAGTTTTGGAAATGACAAAGAAATTATTGCCAACACAATGTAAAATAATATGTGGTTGCTGGAAAAGCAATGAGCCTATTAAGATATATTCATCTCTTAATATTCCTATATTACCTGTTATTTCATATGGTGCTATGTTAAAGAAAAGATTAAAGAATGTGAAGAAACTGAGTCTCTCTCTATGTTCAGTCCATAAAATATTGAATACAATCTTAAGAAGAAATTGCTTACATTTCATTTGTATGAAGTGTGTGAGACATAGAAGATGAACACTTAAAACAGCTCATATAATATTTAACACAAGAACCTCTGAGGTGGTTAATGAGCTGACTTCTATTAACTTCAGCAATGCTATACAAGCACAGGATCTGGTACGTAATCTTTAGACTCATAACAAAATTATTTTGGATTATATTTCTTGCATCCTCAATTCCAAGTGAGAAAAAGAGTACAACATGTTGTGGACACTCACGGTGTAGTATGTATTACTGCTTCTATAAACACTGAAGAGCCACGACGAGTCCGGTCCTACTTTCTTGTATACTTATTTACAGATGTGAACCTTTGATGTCATTTCTGTTTGTTCAAAACTACACTTTTCGTTTATTAGTCTGGTTACTGTTTACCTTTTCCCTGTATAATGGTGGTATTACAGAGAAATCTTGTGATAAGTAAAACTGTTAGAATTATAAGATATTTTCTTCATAATTTTTATGGTAAATATAACTGTCACCTGCTGACTGAGTGACCATGTAATTACCTCTTCCATATAAGCATTATCTTTGGAGTAGGCTCAAAAGAGTGTGTAAGTTCAAGTCAGGTTTCCATGGCAGGGGTGCATAATGTGACAGTACAGTGCAGCACATGGGCTTCTGCCTGATCCAAATCCCTAACTATGTGAAGACACAAGTGCTTTTGAAGATGAAATCAAAAGGTCATTTAATGATCAATGTGTGCGTCCATCTTCCCTCTGGTAATAGAGCAGTGAGATCTCCTAGGGATGTCTCCTCTGCCTTTTGTTCTCTTCTACCTTTGAACCATTCGCAGGGACCTGTCTGCCCTTCTTAGTTACAGAATAAATGTCTTGTGTTTTTCGGGCATGTTTTCACACAGTTGAGATTCTCTCATTAAAAAAGTATTGAGATAAATTTGAGGGAGAGCAAAGCTTCTTCACTGTCACTACAAAGCAGTTGATATTCTTCAAAACACTGGTCTGTGATGGTGACATGCTAAATTTTCATATACTCTCAAAACAATAAAACAGGGATACTCTAATGAGAACAGTAGTGTGTGTTCTCTATTATCACTGTGAGGCCATTACACTGAACAAGAAGAAAACATTCGCTTGATTACAGAGGTTGATAGAAATGTTTTTCAGCTGCTATGTTTGCATGCAAAACATATCCTTGCATTTCAAAGTGACTGACAAAGAGTTAAGAAAAATGCACAAGCCAGGTTTTTCTCTATTGATATGATGGAAATCTTTTAATAAAATCTCATGGGATGTTTTTGAGAAAGTTTCTGGATATGACACACAATGATAGTAGATAAAACGACAATAGATGAAATGGTCATGAATAGGAAGTAAGAAGTTTTGTATTTGTGATGGATGCTGATATGCACAAGTCTGAAGAGTTGATTAGACTTCATAATGTAGCTGGTGCATCAGCAGCCAGAATTTAAATATATGATTATATAAATCTGAAAGTGAACAACTCTAAAGAGCCATCTCTGTGATGAGGTCATTAAAATAAAATGCATAGGTTAATTTCTGTCAGCCAAACCAAGCCTAGACTACGAGTATTTGCAGTCCAGGAAGTTTTCTCTACCTTCTCATTCAGGCTTGGCTACTGGCTATTCCCTCCCTTCTCCTCTTTCACAGTTCCTGTGTGAGGTGCTGACCTTTCTCTGTCTCACATTTTCTGCTCTTAACATCCTACACTCCTTACAAGCTCTTTCCTTGAGCAGACCTCCTTCCTTCCTTCCCAGGAAAAGTGTAGTGTCTGGAAAAGCAGAGGTCCTTCCATGATAGTCACAGAGTCAGTAATAAAGGAGGGCAGTAGGGACTTCTGGGGACTGCAAATCCAGCAGGCTGCTCAGGTCTGGGTCCAGTTGGCTTTTGAAAGTCCCCAAAGATGGAAACTCCACAGCCTCTCTGGGTAACCTCTGTTTGATCACTGTCCCACTGAAACCTTTTTGTCATGTTCAAAGGAATTTCTTGCACTTCACTTAGTGCCTATTCTCTCTTATACTGTCACTGGATACCACTGAGAAGTATACGGCTCTTCATTCTTTACTCCCATCCATCAGGTATTGTTAGACATTGATAAAATCCTCATGCCACAGACCCCACTCCTCTAAAAGGAGTATAATACCACTGGGAACAACTGAGGTTCAAATACAGAGCCTGTAACAGACTGTGGGGTTTTTTTGTTAGACACACACATGGTCCATTAAAACACCCAGAGGAATTATTTTATCTGACAGTTTAAAATAAGAAAAAATTAATTCCTTCACTAGCAGCCATATGTCTGTCCCCTCAGACAGAATCTTTCCATAAGACTTTTTACTTCCTGATAAATATCTGTTACAAAGTACATCTGGGTTGTAACCTCCAGTTAGAATTTCTAGAAAGACACCTTCATTTTCAAAAGACACATATTTACTGCTTATTTACCTGGGAATATTGCACATAGGACCCTGGTAGCATATACTGTATTAATACCATATGAATAATGTAACATCAACAATGTCAGTTAGCAGTTCCTTCAGTCATAATGGCCTTGGATAATAGAAGATCACTGAATTCCTTTTGTGTATGCTGCTTCTTCCTACATTTCAGACAAATCCAAATACCTTTGTTGGTGTGTATTCACATAGCGGGACATGTATACCTATCTTCATTAGCTATCTAATTGTGAATGCTGTTTGCTACTTCTCCTAAATATGTGACTAGACATAAGATGCAGCAATCAAACCAATGAAATTGAGCAACAGTTTCATAAAGTGAAAAGCTTATTATTCCTTTTTTTGTTTGACATGTCAACAAACAAAATCAGCTACTACTTCATTTTGCCATTTTACACGTGTGCAACTCATGAAAAAAATATTCAACACAAGCATTTCAGTGCCCAAGACATAAACATTTATGCCAATATCACCAAGATTTATAGTTATGAAGGATATGGTGAGAGGTAACTAAAAAAATCGTAAAAGTAAAAGATTGGGTTGGGGACCCAAGCCTGTGGAAGGCTTTCTTATCTGAATATAGAGACATTAATCTCTGATGGCAACTATCTTTATTTTACTTCAGTCTGATGAAACATTTTCTGGACAAAAATATGTGGATGTTGAAGGTCGTGTGAATGCTTCAATTTTCAGAATTAGAGAAGAGTTCCCCAAATACGCACAGGTAAATCCAGCTATGCAAATTCATTTGGAAGTAATTGATTTTGCAAAAGCTAGTATTGATCAGATTTGAAAATATTATATCCATTCTTGAAGTCTCCCTAACTGTTCCAAATGTAACTGAAATGCAAATTTAAGATGGTTCCAGGTGCATGGTTCTGTTTTCAACCATGATCAGCTGATTCATCATCATCATCATCTGTTGCAAGCCAGCTGTCAGCTCACAGGGAGAGCATTGAAGTCAGTTTGGCTGAGCAAACAGAGTTATTTCTGAACTGAATGTCAATTGGTTTCCAAAGCAGTGAAAGTAATAAAAGTGGTGATGTCAGTACCAGCAATCAAGCTGCACAGAGAAAAATTATTTCACTGTCCTAAATCAGATTAAGGCATAGCTTTGTTTAACAACAAGACAATTTCTGCTCCACAGGTTCAGACTTCTACTTGCATATTAAGACAAAACTGTGATATTGGTAGATGAGAAAGAGATGGAAAAGTTTCAAAAACCCAGTTCAATAACTTCATCTGTCTACTTTTATTGAAAAGAGAAAAATGCATTACTGGGTAAAATTCAATTTCCGCCCCCCCCCAAAAAAATTTTTTTCCCCCAAAATGGTCTTTACAATGGAGGTAGGAAGGCTGCCAAAATGTATCTGTCCAGGAATACCTCAGCAGATATATGTGTACAATGATTCATACATGCTGTAAATTCTGATTCATCCAGACACACATGCCTGCATATCCTATTCATGGCTGACAGCTCTAGTGCTTTATTTAGGAAATGCTGATCATACTGCAAATGTACAGAGCAACTGTATGTTGTTTGTCTACTAGATAATTACATGCATCACATTCATATTTGTCATTTCCAGAGAAGTGACAGGTTGTATGGAGTTGCTGTGTACTTCTCAGATGAATGTTTGGAAATGGCAGAAAGAGATAGAAAGTTCTCAAAATCTGCCTAGACAAAGGAATCCATTCAGGAAACTTCAACAGCCTTTCCAGTCCTGAGTAACCATGAGCAACACTGGAAGAAGTATAAAAGCAGCAGGTTCATATGTTAAGAAAGAACAAACTAAATTTGAATGAAAACAGTGCTCAAAACTTGTATCTGTATGAGACTATTTAAGGCTGAACTTCAGACTGAAAGCCATAAAAAATTTATGCCTCCATAAAAAAAAAAAAAAAAGACTTGACAAATATTTCAATTCTATGATTTGAAAACAATTTTTAAGCTTCTTAATTTTGAGGTCAACCTCATGATCCTACATACAGCCTGTGTCATGATTTTTTTAAACTGTAGGACTGATAGTTCTACAACTCTTGTGTGAGTTATAATTTTCTATGTCACTGAAAAAGGAATTTTTATTACTCTTACATGTTCATGGAGATGAACCTTACTCATCATCTTTCTAAAATAATGTATTAATATACTATTTTTTCTTAGGGCTTTCCTCTCCCACCACCACCATTGTGTGGACCAAAAAAAAATTCAACCAAACAAAAAAAAAAAAATCATATCAAGCAAGAGTTACTATAGAGAACTTAACATTAACCTTCTCCTGGTGCACTGAACATCCATCAACAGTAACAGGAAATCTGCCAGACTTTGAAATAACATAATAGGCAAAATCTATAAGCATTACTAAACATGCCTTAAAAAAGCTCTGAAGTTATTCATTTAGATTAAACAACCATCTGGCTGTCGTCATAATCAATTGACCTAATTGCAAGGTGGTCATTTAGCATACGTTCCAAAGTGATATTCAGGTAGATGAGGTTACCAAGAAAAACATCTGTTTCATATCATAATAATTAAAGTTAAACAAAAAAAAGCAGTGATATACCTCTGGGATTTTTATGGAGTCCCTCATTAAAATTCAACAAAGTAAATCAAGGTATGATTATACTTAATTTTCATGCCTCTGATGAAGCTTATTTGCTTTTCGACAACTCTTATATCATTCCCACAATATCCTTACAGGCAGCTTAGCAAAAGCCAGTATTTTTCACTAGACTATTATCATAGTCACAGGAAGGAATGTTTTTCTTTAGGGTCTAGTAGGAAAAAAAGTGCTGTGTAGGTATCCAAATGCCCTTACGGCACAAAGTACTTTAGAAGTTTCATTGCTTACCTCTAGTAATATCAATTATGGTGTTAATCCTATGGTATGATTGAGTAAGTGTGCAGTGAGATGGGAAATGTTTTTAGTATGTATTTGTTGCCCTACCCTGTTATCTTCCTTCTCAATGAAGTGGCTGTAAGAAGGTATTCTTGTAGAAGAAGAAATGTGTAGCCACCACCGGGCCTCATTCTCCTAGCCTTACAGTGCATGTGGTTACAGGTCTGTGACATTCCTGGGCACAGATCTATCATAAAGCAACATGTTAAATGTCAGATAATCATTCTGGCAATTAAAAAACTTTTTTTTTTTTTTCAGATCAGAATCGATCTCTTATTTTTGTTTCAAAAAGTTGTAAACATATTTTTAATAAAAGTAAATTAAAATTAATGGCTGAAAATGAAAGTCAATTTCTATTTTATCTATATTCTTGTTTTGTCTAAATACACAACAAGATTTAGATAATTTTATTTAGCATCTGGATGTCACAAAAAATGCATTTTTAAATAGAAAATGAAGTTTGGATGGACATATTCTACCTAGATCTAATAAATAAAAAAATAAAAATAAGACATAGCAGCAATTTCTATTTGGAGTGTTTCATTACTCTTTCTCTTTTTACAGCCAACAGGAGTTCTGAGAAAGGCACAAGAAAATTCACAGTAGGCAGCTACAGCTGAACTTTCTTCTCTGACAATCAGAAGTCAAGGTGCATTTTGAATCCTAAGAATTCAGGGAATTAATATTTTAGTCCATATGATTTAACTATGGAGATTTTCAGAAACCTTTATTATGTGTTTCGGTGATAATGATACTGATTTTGGTATACTACTGAATTTTGTTGGTCTAATGAAATTTTGTGGCAGAAAGTTGCACAAAATAATTATATGCCACAAACAATTTAAAAAAATAAGTTCTGAAGGACAAATGTTATCTACTTAACTGAAGGGTTTTACCATTACTACTCTAGGACAGCAAGATTCCATTTATATTTCTGGTATTGTCTAATTTGTGTGTGTGTCAGTCCTTTGTATAGCATTTTGTATGACAGTCCTTTTCATGCTTCTGATGCAATCATGTTTATTTATTTATATTACTTGAACATGTAACTTTCAGGATCCTGTGTTGGGTTTCTGTGGTTGGCGATTTTGGTAGCAGGAGAAGGGCCGCAGGGATGACTCTTGTGAAAAGCTGCTAGAAGCTCGTCCATCTCCAGGTCAGACCCACCTCTGGCCATGCCCGAGCCAGGCAGAGCCTCTGTGATTAACTTATTTAAGAAGCAGGAGCGGAAGTGGAAAGGAAGTGGTGGGAATCAGTGTGTACAGAGAAGACGAATGTGAGAGAGACAACCAGGCAGACACCCAGGTCAGTGCAGAAAGGCAGAAGGAGGTGGCTGGAGCAGAGGTTCCCCATCAGCCGTGGTGAGAGGACAGGCTGTGCCCCTGCAGCCATGGAGGGTCATCGGGGAGCAGAGACACACCTGCAGCCCAGGGAGGACCCCACGCCAGAACAGGCGCTTGTACCCAAACAAACCCATGACTCCATGGGAAGCCTGTGCCTGAGCACTCCGCTCTTGAAGGACTGTATGCCCATGGCAGGGACCCACGCAGGCACAGCTGGAGGAGAAAACTGCAGCCTGTGGGAAGGACTTATGTCAGAGAAGGTGGTGGAGGACCGTCTTGCATGGGAGGGACCCCATGATGGGGCAGGGGAAGGGTTTTCCCCTC